>NW_009192007.1:31501-61070 GCF_000690835.1 Fulmarus glacialis
AAACCAACTATAAATAAACCTGGCTGGTTTCTCCCAGTGTATATATAGAAGGAAAACACTTGCATATCAGTTGAAGATATAAAATTGGTGTGTTGGCACCTCGGGCAGGCCTGGAGTTCCTGCAGCTAGGCGTGAGAGCGAGGACATGTGAAACGACCGGTACAGCTTCACATCACTGCACTGGCTTTCACGTGTTTATTAGCAGCCTGTCCCTCTCCTTACACTGACCGCCCTGCGCGATTGCCGTACATCACTCCGCCGTCACTCTGCCCACCCTCAGTGACCAGGAAACTTAAAGCAACTCGCTTAGTCTCTGCCTTGCTGAGTCCTGCCCACAAGCGCCTCAGCCACAGAAACATGCACTGATGAGGGTGAAGCGGGGAGCTAAGTGTCTTTTCAAGTAATTGCCCTAAGGGTGTGTGAACAGTATGAGCTTTTGACTGGGCAGGAGAGGAAAAAACATATTTCATGAGCACTTGTTGAGACAGTCTACTGCTCAATGCTCCCTCACTCCGTGTATTCAAGATCACTGGAAAATCATGTTGGCATCAAATGACAGCCCTCTGTAACAGTCTTCATCCCCCTGGAGGGGTTTTATTGTTCTGTTTTCTTTAAATGGACTTTGCTGCTTGACATATTGCATGATGTGGGTTTTTTTAAAAAAAACTAGTCAAGGCTTAAATAGGTTCACAAACTATAATCATTCATTCTTTCAACTGATGAATAAATTCAAAAAACTATACTTGGACTCCAGTGCAAACTCTTTTTCCCTTCATTGCAGAGTAACACAGGAAAGTGTAGAAGACAGCCTTTAATCAATAGTCAGGCCAAGAGAGAACAAATGTTTTGTGTTATCCTCAGATTTTGGGTGTATACGAGGAGGCTCGGGAATGTAGAACCCCAAATGTTACATTAGTTCAGTTCTAGTCTCCAAAAAAGCGAAGGGCTGCAGCTTGCAGAACACTGGGCTAACCTGGAAGGCAAGAAGCACGACAACCGGCAGAAAGAGACCGTGGCTTATGTTTTGTCCTACTTCTATGTCCCATTCCCCATCTTTGATCACTTCACAAATTGACTGTTAATTGTATATGAGTTAATCACATTACTTATTTACTAGAAAGATCTTCTTCAGCTTTTATTATCTTGTTTGTAGGCAGAAAGTATGAGAAGGAAGATACAGTTGTACCGTTTGGTTCCTATCACAGACTTGCAGCTAAATTGTCCATCCAGAAATATGACTTGGAGCCTAAGCTTGGGGTGCCATTTGGGTGTCTGCAACCACTTCTGTCTGTAGGTAACTTTATCATCAAAAAAGAAGGTAGCAGTCAGCAGTATGGGCACAGATATGTATTACGTATATGATACCTACTTGTCATCGCAGTACAAAACTGTACCTGGGAGGTTACTACAGTGTAGAATGACTTGTCCAGTATCTTTCAGTAACAGTTTTTACCTGGGCAGTAATAATTATATATTGTAACTTCCATGTGTTAATCACTTATTAGAACTTGTCCATAAATTTAAATTTTGTGTGCAGATATATCTGCATATCTATATATAGATACAGCATACATACACATATTTTTATATTTATCTATATATCTTATCTGTTGGAAAATTAAATACACCAAGAAGCAACAAACATAATTGAGTTTAATTAAATTTTATTAAAATTTATGATGGTTCCTGGTTGGCTAAACATAGTTTCAAACTGTTGTAATAAAGCAGAATTCCAATGAAGTTAGTTGTAATAACTTGTTCTTCATAATCCATCCAAACTTTCTTGGGACTTGGTATGCAAAATACAGACAATAGAATCATATATTTTCAGCAATAAGATTATTAAAACAGCCTCAGTGTTTTTACTTAAAGCTCTCTGAAGCAGTAACAATTAACTGGCTCTCCCATGAAGTGTTTTTGGGGTGAGTATTTGGGGGAAAGAAGTGCTTCAGCTTTCTAAAAAAAAAAAAAAAAAATCAGTCTGTAGATTCAAGGATGTGGGTTTTTTTCTTCTTGGTTTTCAAGAAGAAGTAGTATTTCAAGAGTCTCCTTCTCAACACTGAAACTTGTTCATTTAAAGATTTGGTTTAAGTTGACTTATTTTCTGATATCTTTTCTTCTTTTTTTATCTAAATGGCTAATTCTAACAGGTGAGAACCATAGAATCTAAAAAAAACCCCAAAATAATCAATCCTTTAATTGGGGCATTGCTTTCAAAAGGAGATCATGTATATTGAAGCTCTTTGCTGGCAGAGGTGCTACTTTTCACATGATTGGCACAATGATGGAGTGAACTGCTACGTCTTAGTATTTGGAGAGATGAAAAACAGTGTCAAAAAAGGTCCTCAGAAGTTTTCAACTGCAGTTACCGTGCAGGTTTCTGTCTGAAATGGCTTTCATTACTTTCTTTCACTAGAAGTTAGAATGTTATTATTTTAGGAAAAAGTGAAATGCATTTTCAGCCAAGTGAACTTTCTGATCTCAATTAAAAAGGAAATACTTAAGAGACAGACTGCCTATTAAGAATGCTTTGCTGCTTATTTGGGCTTACATATACATACATACAGTGGTGGGACACGGTGAAAAAAGTTTCTCTAGCAGTTGCCTAGAACATTTTAACCCTAAATGCTTCAAGGAAGAGCAAAAGCTTGCATTTTGTCTGTCCCTGATGAGGGCATAGCAAGCTTATTCCCTCCTCCTGCCTTCTAAATGCACATTAGTTAATGTACATAGTATCACATAAAAACATTTTAACTACTTTATAGCCCTGGAATGACAACTGTCAACGCTCCAATACCCTGAACAGACCTGAATGTTGTATGCCTCAAAACAGCAAGAAATATCTTTCAAGTATTTCTTTTCAAACACTGTCCTAGAAACTGGTATGCTGCATGGAACACAGTTCACTTAAATACAGGTTCTTGACCAGATACAAGAATTTGCCCAAGCAATCCGGAACAAAATATTGAAAATCTTCATCTAAGACGTACCAGTTAGTAAACAAAGAACCAGCAGTTGCTAAACAATTCATTCCTTCTGACTTGGAGGAGAACATGGTACTTCAGAGCTGCAGATTTGGTTACGCTTGAAAGGCAATGTTACACACTCACCTCTAAATCAAGAGAACTATCAGTTCCCACCCAGACAAATAAAAATCCAGAAATAAGTTCCGTGCTAAAAAAAGATCAAGAGAACAATAGCTCACCAACTTATTCACATGAAATCTTTATTACAGGTTTCTAGGGCAGGTTTGACCAAGAGCTAAAGCTTAAATATATATTTTTATTCATTTTCATATAGTATAAAAAGAACTTTTGAATAAGAAAAAAATTGAAAGTAATTTCAATACCTTGTGTTCAGTCCCTAAGTTTTTCTTTTGTTTCAGATCCCAAGTATGTGAAGCTCTCTAACAAAAGCACCATATTTGCAGATAAGTCAACCAAACAGTCAAAGGTCAAGAGGCCATCTAAAACATGAGCCAGACTAGCAGTGCTGACAATTGACACAGTGACAAGTAAGGGACAAACACGTAAGATACGGGACAAGGTACTTGGGCTCTCATTCCTGCATGTGGAGGAGGCTAAATACAATGCAAAGACTGCATGCTATTCATTCCCGACATAGGGAACGCACCATACGGCAAACTCCAAACTCCCATGTACCATGTACACTGGAGCAGATGCAGAGATTAACGGATCACCAGAAACCCACCCCTTAACTTCAATGAGTTTTAACAGCAGCTTTTGGGGTTTAATCTGGTCTCCCAAATCTCACTGCTTTTGTGATTGCTATAAACAGTTCACAGAGCGTGACATAATTCCAAGAACATCTTCATCCAGAAATCAGAGTTGCTTTGTCAAACAGAACATAAATTAAGAGAGTTTTAGTGGCACTGTGCATTAATTCCAGGATGAAACGCAACAGCGTTTAAAGAAGACAAAAGAGAAATTAGGTCGAGGGTATGTTAACCTGGTAGGATAATGAGAAGCTTTGGTGAAAGAGTAGTAACATGAGAGAAGTTCTCAAGATCTCTGCTTGACACATCCTCTCCAAAACAGCTACTACAGAGTATCGACGCTTTCTGGAGACTACTACTTCAGTTCTGACTACTTAAGAAAAAATCTCAGAAAATATATTACCCAGATCCATGTTCTCACCTCACTCAAGTTGGAGGGATGTGAATTATTAAACAAAGCTTATAAAAATCAGAAGATAGCATCTCCCAAAGACCCAGATTTCAGATTCCAACTGTGATTCCCAGTTTCGGTTGCTTTCAGGCACTGATCCAGCAGCCAGCATGAAAGAGTCTGCAGATCATTCTACTCTACACCACTGTCATAGGGCCCAAGGGGACTCTACAATTATCCAAAATAAGTGGAGTACTGGACACATCCCCATTATCCAACATAAGCAACCAAGAGTCATATAGCATGGAGCTACCACGTTTGCTCCATCCTGCCTGGGGATTCCCTGACCCGAGACCATTGTCCGGGTAGGCAGTAAGCCAAGTTGAATCACCCCGTCCAACCGCCCCAGTGCAGTAGGCCAAAACTGGTAATGCAGAGGTGAAGGGTAACCACGTCCCCAAACACGAAGGGGAAGGGGGCGAGGTGGAGGGGGAAGAGAGAAAGCTACAAAGATACCACTATTGAAGAACTGAGATTTGTGATGGAGATACTGCTACTTTACTGGCTTACCATAACAGCAATTTTGTGTGTATTTTAACATTGCATTCTCTGACAAGAAAAAAGAAGTCTGAATTTGCCCACAAAAACACATCTTACCAAAAGCATAGGTCAGAAAATAGTACATCTTCTATTTCCTCAGATATCTAGACAGCCAAAGTCTCTTTTCCAACTTCCATCCTCTCTAACACACTGCTGACATATGCAAAGCAAAACTGATCTTCAGACACGTCCCCCTTATTCTCATGCTTAGCTTTTCCTTGGAAAAAATCCCTGTAGTGTTTTCAACGCCTGCGCCTTGACTATCATCACACGCATTTGGCAAACAAGGTGGTGACAACTGAGAGTGCAGTTTTAACTTCCCTTGTGCTTTCTTCTGCCGTTAAACAACGTTGCCATGTCTCAGCAGGACTTGCAACCCAGGTATTTGGAGGTCAAAGGTTAATGAAGAAAAGCAGAATCAGATAACTATATTACAGACAATCTCAGGGCTCGCACCTCAGTCGGTCCCCGCTGTGGTTGCATCCTCGTGAGACGGCTGTCGGGAAGTTACAGGGGCCTCTCTTTTGGTTTTAGGTTATTTTGAAACCATATTGAGGAAAAAGGTGGTAAAGTTCCTGTTGAATATACTCACTTTGATACCTTTTATACCTGAGATTCAAGAGTCTGCTTTTTGCATGAATAAGCATTCAAAATTAAATGCATCATTTTTTGAGTGTATGAACTCTTAAGAAAAAAAATCAGTGCAAGTCACTTGAAAACTTGTTTTTACCACTAAGTTCTGTCCTACCATGTGGAGATCATATTTCAGGTGCTATACCTCCCAGCTGCGAAAAAAAAAATAGTGCAGTGCAAAGGCAAGATGACCAATAGAGTGCGTTACAGAGCCTTTAGCCAAGTTTCTCAGACCACGTTACACTAAAAGTTTACTTGAAAGAGGGAAGAAATTTGACTTTGTATCACAGAGATGCAGTTCTTTGGCTCAGCTGAAGATTATCCACTTTCTCTCACCTGTCGTACAGTTTCCTTTCCACCAGCCTTGCTTCTCAGCAATTACAAAATTGCCTAGGGGTCACATTCAGATCTGTGCGTAACAACTATCCAATCCTGCCATTTCAATTCATTTTGGAAACTCGGCTTCCTACCAGTCCTTCAAGCAATAAGGAATGACCAAACCTAGGAGAAGACAGTACAGGTACAACACTGACATGGTTAAGCCACAGACCCTCAGATTGTCACCGTAGTCTCTCACAACTTCAATTAACTTGCACTCAAAAAGAAAGAAAAGCATTTGCTAATTTGAGCAGAAGTTCTCTGTAGCTCTCAGATTAGTTAATACCACCTTAATAAATCATGATTTAAGAGGTAGTGAATACGCCCTGAATATGGCAACAGTAGCCTATAAAAACTCAGAAAAAGGAGAAAGGTACATAAGAATTTGGTTTTGTAATAAAGGTCACTTAAGGGTTCATTGCTGTTTCATACATTACTAGATGCAGCATCGCACTGCAAGATAGGGAACTGTTTTCTAGTCCTACTGCAGATACCTTGTGTGATCCCAGGTCAGCCAGATAACCTCTTCACACTTCACATCCAAACCACAAATCACTATTTTGAGTCCTTTCTGGGAGAACAAATAATCCACATTTCACACATTGCTCAATCTCCTCCTTCATCTCACAGCAGCCTACATTAAAACCAACTCTGTTACATACTAACTAAAAACAGTCCTGGAGGCTCTGAACAACCTGGAAAATTCTTCAATATATAAACTTTCTTGATTCATTGAAGCCAACAAGCATTTAATGCTGACTTTAAACAGGCAGGATCTTTCTCCATTAACTAGAACAGGAATAGCCAAGCTTTCTGAGTGTCTTTGTTTGCAGACCAAAAACCAAAAGCAGCCAGCCAATTTTCATTCAGATTCACAGTACAGCACAAACCTGATCAATTAAGAAACACATGGAGCAACTACTTAAAATTCTCAGATTTATAGATACGGATAAGGAAAGTACACTTACTTCTCGATGAAAGGATGGCTGCGATCTCCCTGGCCACAGAGCTGAGAGTTAGCAAACAGCCACAGGGAGAAGCCAGCACACATGAGGGGTGTTAGCACCCAGGTGCCCCAGGGAACTGTGATTGGAAATTGCAGCTGTGTGAAGAAAAATAGGTTTAATTAGAAGCAAATGGGCCTGGATACACTGAAGAGATGAGAAACTACACTTTTGTGCTTAACTTTATTTTATTCCCAGTTAGAGTACCTTCTATTAACAGATGCTCCTTCTATTTCATCGAGTGGTGTGACTCAGAGTTGTGACTCCAGCTACCCACAACAGTATTGTTCATGTGCTTTCCAGTAGTCAGTATAGTCCAAAGCTACAATTTAGCAAACACTTATTAATCTAATTTAACCTCACATATAATCCTATTGACATCAGTGTGTGAGTAAAGTTTAGCAACCATAAGAGTCCAAGATCAAAGTTAGACTTGCCTGAACTGTCCAGCCCAAGCTCAGGCAGCAGAGGACTACACCTCCAGCAGTCAACCTGAGTTCACTCTGCCTTTTTTTCCTTTTTCCTAGTAGTCTGACCTGCACTTTAACCCAGACACTTTCCCTTAAATCCAATAGGTCAATCTTGCCAAGTTTAATCATGGCAAAAAACATAAAGGCTGCATCAGTCTATGCAGCAATGGATGTTTTTTAATGTGCCTTGAAAGCCTGGAACAGAATATGGGGGTAGCTTCTGGGAGCAAAGGCACCTTAGGAACCACCAAGCTCATTCCTTCATTAAAAGAGGATCTGGATGGCAGAAAGAGGAATGTTCATAAATGTGATGTTCCAGAACTGCTCAGAACATATTGCTTTCTAGCTGAATTAGTAATTGCCCAATATCTTCACTTTTGCATATGTAAGGGAAGTTCTGTACAGAATTCAGAATAACTTTCTTGTTGCAGAAACAGACTAGAAACACATAGATCAACGTCTCTCGTTAAGCCTTCCAAGTAAAACCACATGCAGATTTTAGTTTGTGTGCATTTCCTTGAGCCATTCCAAGGGAAAAAAATTATGGGGTAAAGGGAAACTTAAAAACACAAGTCCAGCTGTATAACTCCCAGAAATTATCAACTCAAATGAACTGACCATGTCATAGACTAACCCTCAAGAGGTGCTTAGTCACACTGCTGAAGGAGATGAAATGGAAAATACAGTAGGGCTGGAAGACACCCAAAGAAAAATGAGAAAGGAGCTATATTCTGAAAGACTGTGGGTCAAGAAGCAGATGAAGACACACTGTGCTTCACAAAGACAGATGCTTTTCTTGAATTGCTTACAGCTTGATTCAGGCAAACATCCGCAGAAGTCAAGACACCAGAATCCACCCAGACTTAAAGCTTGACCTTGTCTAGTTTGTGTGCCCAGCAGTATAGAGGGAGAATTGTTCAGAAAGAAGATATTTAACAGCAGGTTTTGAGTGAGAAAAATCCTTCCCAAATACATCATTTTTGAGAAATAATTTCACCACAGAAGTCACAACATTTTGTTCTGAAAAGTCAGGACATTTCATTCTGAAAATGCTCTTTTGAATGAATTTAAATTAAAAAAAATGGGGAGAGACTTTTTTAAAGAGGTAAAATAATACTAACAAGATAATGAAATATCTAGGAGCAGGTTGAGCAGACATTCATCAGAACTGAGGCTAAGGGATGAGATCGGGGTCTCCAGGACCCATCTTTAAGTGTAGCAGTCCAGTACTGCCCCGGGACCAAACAGCAACCTTGGCTTCAAGGCTTGGAGACATCTACTCGTGGAGATGTCACAGTCACTTTTCCAGGGTGTCCTCGTCTTGCCACCAGCTACCAAGAGACTGCCCTGGGGAGCACTGACGACCTTGCACAGAGCCTGGCGGTCCCTCGGGTGGGCTCTGGAGGCCACACGGGTGGGAGCGCTGGCAGTACGGTGGCTGCTTTTGGTGTGCCGGCAGAGGCTCCGCTCCCACAGAGGAGCGGCAGGACTGGCTATGCCAATGCCACATGCTGCCGCTATAATGGAAAACAGGCCAAAGCCACTTAATTTGAAAAGACAGACAAATATTTTTCATGCCAACTTTAGCGTAGGTCATGCCGGTGATGTCGATACTGAGCGCTGCAAGGATGAAGACAGTCACAGCTCCTGAGGGGCTTTGTCTCTGCATTGCTGGCAGAGAAGGAGCACACACCAGTGTTTTCTGGCATGTCACAGTGGCAGGCAAGTTCACTCTTTAAACTAATGTCTCCGTGCTGAACATCAGGACAGCTTAATCACGTTGTAGGTAGTTGGGTGCCATCCGTGTACAGAACCTGACTATGTTAAGATCAGACCAGGTGTATTGGGTCTGGCTGAGATGGAGTTAATTTTCCCCATAGCAGCCCTCATACTGCTTTGTAATGGTAGCTAGAAGGGTGTTGATAACACACCAGTGTTTTGGTCACTGCTGAGCAGGGCTCACACAGCAGCAAGGCTGTCTCTCCAACACTTCCCCCTCACCAGTAGGCTAGGGGTGGGCAAGATCTTGGGAGGGGACATAGCCAGGACAGCTGACCCAAACTGACCAAAGGGATATTCCATACCATATGATGTCCGTTCAGCAATAACAGCTAAGAGAAAGGAGGAAGAGGAGGGGGATTCATCATTATGACGAATAATCTCTGTCTTCCAGAGCAACCGCTACATGTACTGAAGCCCAACTTCCCGGGAAGTGGCTGGACATCACCTGCTGATGGAAGTCAAGAATAAATCTTTTGTTTTCCTTTGCTTCCATGCATGGCCTTTGCTTTTGCTTTATTAAACTGCCTTTATCCTGACCCATGAGGGGTTTTTCCATCTTATTTTCTCCCCCCTCTGTCCTGCTGAGGAGGGTAGTGATAGAGCGGCTTAGTGGGCACCTGGTATCCAGCCAAGATCAACCCACCACACCAGGCTAGGGCTGGAGGAAGGACAGAAGGCTGATGGAGGACAGGAGTACTCTCTGAAACCAGGAATCCTGTACTATAGGTGTAGGACAAGCTGGAGCAAGAACCATCAGGAAGCAGGACCCAGGCAGTCCTCCACAGCCAAGGTTCAAAGCACCACCCAATAGCCCCGAGCAGCTGGTGGGGTTCTGGTCAGTCATCGATGGGCAGCTGGCCAGGCTCAGAGCCCAGCCCGTGTGTTTAGGCAGACCAGCTGTGGTCAGGCAGCTAGTTATATCTGCTTGCCTCGCCGCGTTCAAACAGGGCCTGACACCTAATCACAGATACCAACAAGGCCAACGCACCACCCCGAGAGCACAGAAGCTTAAGGAAAAAACAGGTGGGCAAAAAGCAAACACGCACGTGCGAGGCTGGCTGGTCTGAAGGAAGGGGTGGGCGAGGGATGGAGGAATGCCTTGTCCCAAGCCGTGAAAGAGCAAGAGAGGCACTGCTCCCTGCTCTCCGGATGCAAAGGCTGAGGGAGATGCAGGGTGCCTGAACACTACATTGGCGCGGACAAGTGTATCTCTGAGCTTCAAAGCATGTGTTGCCAGGACACCCCACAGGGGAATATATAGGCAACCACTAACAGGAAAAAGGGAGTTTAACAAACTGGAATAATAACTGATAAGGAAGTGGGAAGCTGTTGCAAGCAAGGAGTATAGCATGATAAAAGAGGAAAGGGAAGCATTTATACCGTAGGGAGGCCTGCAAAACACAGGATAAAAGCAAGCAAACCAGCCTTATAGAATTGCAGAGAGCCCTTAAAGTGACAGTTTGGGCACAAATTCGCAGAGGGACTTTTGCAAGGTGGATCTTAGCAAAGCACCTCCAGGGCTATGCGGTTTTAAGGCATTCCCCAAATTTCCCTTATCCAGTCAATCCAGAGAGACACCTGCAATTAAATTCCCATGAAACAGGGCAAGAGGGGCATGTGGAGAGCACTAAACTAGCAAGCTGGAAGTGCAGAAGAGGGAAACGTCTCTGAAATAATCTTTCCCAGGCTGAGAGCCATAAGTCGTCTAGGTGTGAGACCCAGATCATCACGAGCTCAGAACGGCTTTCTGCGCCAAAGTGCCTGTGATCCGTAGTTGACGGATTAACTTTTTTTTCTTTTAAAATGTGATTCATATGATGGGATGATGGTTCTCATATTCCTTCAGGTTGTGGAAAACCGAAGTTATAGGCCCTCTGTGGCTCAACCCTGCTCCCTGGCAAGTACTTCAATGGCTGAGTTGCAAGCATGCACTCTCCTCCCTTGACATCCTTTCCTTGCGGGGCAACAGACTCATGCTTGTACCTGTTTCTTCTCCTGCTCTAGGCATGCCCTCCCCAAAGTGCAACCCAGTTTGAGAAGAAGGGTTGAGGAACAACTCTACTCCCTTTCTTTTCTTGTGTAGAGAGTACGCTTCTGGGTAATGTGAATTTAGGCCCCTTAGACTAAGAAGTGCCCTATTCCCTCAGCTGTTATGCAGAGGACAGGCACATTTCAGTTGTGGAGTTTTTTGGCTCACACTCAAGTGTAGTTGCTTGACTTCCTAACCCCAATATAACTTGCTCTTTGTTCTTGATGTAAAACAAGAAGAAAGATGGAAAAGACTCTTTGGAGAAATCAGTGGAGCAACAGGGCACAAGACAAGAACTGATGGGACAAAAAAGGGCACCAGAAAAACAGTTGCAGTAGCCAACAGCCAAAGGTGTAGACGATAGAGAGCATAGATGAAGCAAAAAGGACAGATGCTGTGCACAGCTCATAAGAAAGAATCAACAGGATTTCACGATGTTGTTTACTTTATTAATTTAAAATATGTTCTGTTCCATTTTCATGCTAGATAAGTCAGTCTTTGCCAAACCTCTGCTTCCCATGGGGCTGTCTGCTGGTTGGGTCAGTTTATTGTTCACTCAGATATTTGGGTTACCCAGAGCCAGTGGAGAGATTTGGAAATGGTCCTTCTTGCATTTAAAGAAGAAATATAAAAGCTGCTGTTGATTAGTTCACATTCTGACTGCACATTTTTATACCCAGCTTGATATGTTGAATGTTCTTAGCATGATTCATCCAGAAAAATAACAATTTAACGTACAAGGGCATGTTGGAGCAAGCAGAAACATTTCAGGGAAACACAGATTTAGCCAGAGGATTTAAATATCAACATACAGAAAATTATCTGGCTTTGTCTGGATGAAGAATACTTTTACAGGCTAGGATTCTCAAAAAGATAAAAAGGGAGGTAGGCACCGAAATCCCATCACATTTTTTCAAAGCTCTTTTTAAAATCCCATCCTGGAATGTGACTCTCAGACTAGATTAATGGATCAGATCCAAACATGCATAAGTGAGTGTAGCCTCAGTGTGGATTCACGGAAAAACAGGGAAAGAAAATACCTCATGAAGTCATCTGGTTTATCCCCCTGCCCCAGGCAGGATCATCTATACCTATACCACTCATGACAGATGTTTGTCTAATGTGTTTTTAAAGACCTCCAAAGACAGAAACTCCAATATTTCATTATCCTCACTGTTAGAAAGCTTTTCCCTATTGTTTAACCTACATCTTTCTTCCTGTAGTGTAAGATCAAAACTTCCTATCAAATAAAACATGGGTTTTTAGGAAAGACTATTTCTGTCCTTTTTACAGCTGATTCTACCTTCTGCATACTTGAGGATTATCCCTGCATTGCTTTGAAGTCTTCTCTTCTAAAAGCTGAACCATGTAACTTGATTAGGTCTTACCTCTTTGGTCATATCTGAGACCTCTAATTATGCTCAATGCTCCTCTTCGGGCTCTTTCCAACTGGTCCACATCCTCTTGAACTGCAACGCCAGAGAAGTCCAGCTGAGATTTGTCCAATGCTGAGAATAGCAGAAAGATTACTGTATATATCAAGCAGGCTACATTCCTCCTCGTGCATTTTGGTATTCAGCATTGCACTCCATATTTTTCACAAGAGTATGACTTTGTTGATTCATTCAACTTCTGGAAGAAAACCTTTCCCAACATACTGAATTCCCTCCCTCTTTTTTATGTCCCACTTATCCCAGCTGTCCACCTCATAAGCAAATTTTCTTTGGTAGGATCTCTTACTTCAGATCCTAATTAGCAACTTCCAATTGACTGATTATTTAAAGCAGATTTAGCTCCTATAGAGCTTGCTCATCTGCCAGTATGCTGTTGAACAGAACAGTTAGCAGTTATAGAAATGAACCCCTATGTTTCCTTCCAGCCTGTGCAGTTTGTTTTAAAAAACAAAACAAAACATTAGAGCATAACAATAACCTTAAATAGACTATATAAAACATCAGCGACTCTCCATTGTTCATTATAAGCATGATTGGCTTGTAAGGTTTCAGAAAAGATCATGTTAACTATTTGGGAAATTAGCATGATGCTAAACACATGTAGTTATTACTCTTAACTGGCAAACCTGGTTATCAGCTGTAAACACAGAAACTGATTTTTAGCTGAAAAAACCTTGCAATGAAATTCTTCTGCGAAATATTCTGCAAAGATATGTTTTCAGCATAAGCTATGTTTAAGACTGCCATTCACATTACCAGTAATTGTGCTTAAGTGGATGGTACAACGCACACAAATCCTGTATGTATAGTGCTCTGTGAATAGCATGGTGCAGAGAGAGCAGCCCTTCTTAAGGCTGTGAACCCGGGACATGAGGGCTGCATGTTAGTATCAATATCCTGGCCAAATCAAAACTGGCTAACTTGTTACGACTGCAATGGGTGCTATTACATATTCAACAGTTTCAGCTACGAGAACATAACATCTGAGCTTCTGTATATAATTCCTAGTGTATACAGCTATATAGACATGTATATATTTTCTACTTTCTAAATGCAGTGCATTCCCAAAACCTACTCTAAAAGAATATAAATGTTATTAAAAAAAAATCAGGCACTCAGAAACTATAAACCATGAGAAGTTTGTTTGGGAAGACTGGAGAAGGTGTCTTTGTGCTCCTACATAATAAAAAATACCACTGTATTTTTCTGCAGAACCTCTGTCCCTTTCACGGCGGACTTTTCTGGAGCTGTTGAACGCGAAGTTTTTTTCCTTCAGTTTTTATGCTGCACAAATACAACTCATGCATGAAAAACATTATTAATCTCCTCACGGATATTTCCGGTGTGCGTTCACCATAAGATCACAGACCGACATTTTGAAGGCATTCGGACACCTAGGTCACCAGGAAACCAAGAGAAGCTGGACTTAAGCATCCCTGAGACCTAGGGCACACAGTACTACTGTCCATGAGAAACCAGCAGAGCCCAACTACGCCAGATCCCACAGATACCAACTATAAAAGTCACGAATAGTGCTAACTGGGGTAGAGCTGGACGAGCGCAGCCTTCCTGCATTGCACCGGAGCCAGCTGAGCTCCGCCTGCCAGTACACGTGC
Source organism: Fulmarus glacialis (assembly GCF_000690835.1). NCBI lineage: Eukaryota > Metazoa > Chordata > Aves > Procellariiformes > Procellariidae > Fulmarus > Fulmarus glacialis. Next base: position 45,595 of record NW_009192007.1, read on the forward strand.
TTGGTACCACACGGCCCCAGGGTCGGTGGTCAGGGCAGCTGCACCGGGCCGGGGGGACCAGGCACAAAGGCTTTAACACAGCTTGCTAGAGACACCTCCCTTCTTCCCACGCGCCAGACCCCTGCTAACCGTCATGCACCCCTGCGAGGGTGATGCCACTCGGTACCCTGTGAAAGATTCAGTAACTACATAGACGAGTGGGAATTTATCCAGCTAAACATTGCCTTGCTGGAAGTCATCTCGCCATCCTAGTTGCTGTGATAGACTTCTGCAACAGAGTGGAGGCTCGTGAACCTTTTTTTTTTTTCCCTAAAGTGTGCATGTTCCCTCCCTATGAGCATATCCTCTGAGTATCCCCGTTTCCAGCTGCAGAAGCTGTACTTAACTTCCACAGACCAAGGCTTGTTATCGAGCTTAAAACAAACCACATGCTCCAGTCAGTTCCAAGCCACCAGGCGCATTTGTTCACCTACAACCGACCTTGCACTAAACTGGAACCTCCGCTCAGTTGTCCCTCCAGCTCAGAAGTTAAGCAGGTTTTGCCGAGCACTTAGGGGAGCTCCAGGCCCCTGCCCAGCGTTATGTGCGCGGCACTCGGGAGACCTCAGCAACACTCTCCAGGCAGGATTAGATAAGATGCAAGATTTTGCCCGCATGAGTCAATACCTCACCCTGTTTCTTTGTTAGTGACTTTAAGACCTTGTCTCTACTTGAAAGATACACTTATAAAACAATACTGAACACGAGACAGAGCTTAGACGGAGCAGTGCCCAAAATAAAGTTATAATAGGAAAACCTTTTTTTTACCAATTCAACCGCGTTTACAAGCACAGCTACAACATCCCAAGAATCGTAGCCCACGACCAGCATAATTCAGCAAACGTTTCAGTGTTGATCAGGTCAATTGTGAGCCCAAGCTGTGAAACCCAGAGAGACATCTACACAATCATTTGTCTCATTTACATTAACAAAGGCTTGCATCCCGTAAAAGAGTTTCTTACTGAGCTTGCAAGGTCACTACTGAGTTGACTGATGAGTTACAATCCAATTGAAAAACCAATCTCTATTCCTTTCCACTCTGCCCTAACTTTATAAAATTAGGATTGAACACTGAACATTTTCCAAGTCACACTTCCAAATTACAGTTACCAGCCTCTTCTGACGTCTTGCAAACCCATAAAAGTTTAAGAAGATTAAAACAACTTTGAGGGGACGTTTTTTCTTTTAACATTTTTCAGTAGAACTGTCATCACAGGGAGTTTCAAAAGTCCAGTTATTACAATGTTGCAATGTCTGAAGAAACTGAAAGTCCTGTACTTCATTTGTATCTGATTGTACACTTCAAAATTAGAGAAGTCCTTCCGTGTGAGTGTGTGGGGCACCCACAGAGAGGAAGATGAATAGACACTCCTATGAGTCCCTAAAGATATTTGGACTCCACTGCTACTTATTACTTGTTTGATACTACAATGACATCTTGCAGCTTCAAAAAGGGCCTGGTAAAATTTTACAAATGACAAACTGAGTCACAGGAGCCAGAGACACGCAGGAAGCCTGCAGCTCATCACACCACCCCTGCAGTCTGGGTGTCAAAGCTGCTGGACAATATTCTTTTCCAATGCAACCAGCATTTTCCTGCTGGCTTTTATTTGCAGGTATATTGCCTCAGTGTGGGTGAAGCAACGGACAACGTATACTGCTCATTGTGTTGCACACTTATACAGGCATTTTCCTGGATTTCCTTTGCATCACTGTGCTCTTTGCAATAGATGCATTGAAAAGATGAGTATTCATGGAAATCTGGCTTTTGAAAGGAATATCCCACTTCTTGTGGCTCTATTTCTGATTCAGAAGTGATGCGCAGAGCTCTAAGTCTTGAATATGTTGCTTTTGTTGTATCTATTTTTCTTTCCCCTAAGACATAGATTGCAGGAATTTGCTGCTATCTTATTACAGGTTATTCTGACCAGACTCATTATAGCATAGTAAATATTTGAACATCTGATCTGGGTGGGTTTTTTAAATCTTTTTTTTTTTATTTGCCACCAGGAGGTGCAAATGATCTTCTCACTAGCACCACTTTGGTCTTCATTATAATTACCAACTATATTCCAAGGCAGAAATTGCTTTCTTTATTCTTTTACTAGTATTTTTTGTTTGCTCAATGCTATCTTTTCATCCTGTCTACTTGCTGGCTGTGAGGGCTTTCAAAGCCCTTACTAAATGTGATTTGCAGCCTGCCTTTGAATCAGTTTTCTCTGTGTTGCTGTTGTTGCTGCTGGCAGGAATATTTGGTAGTGCTTAGACATTGGAAAACTGCACGTACAACGCGATGGCATTACTACAGCTGATTTCTGTGGGTGCTTTGTTATCAGCCTTTAAACGGCTTGGCCGAGCCTGGATGAGAGTTGACTGCAAGCCACATGGTGAAAGCCAAGGACCCACCGAATGCCTGCGATCCACTTCTGGAAGGAGTGAGCAGTCAGGGAATTAAAAGCAGGAGGAAGGGGAAAGAGAGCCCTGTCCTTCCCACCCCATGCAGAGGTGACAGCATTAAGGGTGGGTGGGGGTTCTGTCCCACTGCACACGTGTTCAAACCCAAATGTAAATTTAGCCCTTGTGAGAACTGGCATCCGAACTGAACCCAAACCTAAGAGGAGGCATTTCTTCCATGCGGGAGCAGCCAAGTATGTAAGATATAATCACAGGGTGATGGCAAGCTCTCAAGATTAGGTGGTCTCACTGGACTTCTAGTGAAGATAGCAGAATTTTTAGCAGATTTAGCTAGTTTCCACACTCTGACGGCAGAATCTGATAGCAGCAGCTCAGAACTGAATCTGGGAAGCTCCCTAACACTAACATGTTTCCGAACAATTTTCTCTCTACCCTTTACACATATAAACACACTATCAATGGGCAGCATGATGATGCTACAGTATGACTAATACCAAGCGTGCAAGACACTCGGCACTGCTGAAACAGCCCCTTCCAGTACCCTGAGGAAATACAGTATCTGCAGTACCAACCTGTGCCCCGTCCCACCTGAGCAGCCTCACCTCTAACCTCCCCACAACAGTGGGCAGGGTTACCTGGACAGCCTCTCTGCTTCAGGAGTAAAGTAGCAGAGAGTTAGACACAGACCCCACTTCTTCTCTCCATGCCCCAGAGAGTACCATACCTTGCTCTCCCCAGCAGAGCTGCTGTGCCTACGCTCCCTACGAAAAAGGGAGCACGAGGAGGAGGTCCAAGGCCTCAGGGTCTTGCAAACCACATGCTGCAGCCCTAGGGTCAGATCCTGGCCTCCTCGTGAGACCAGATCCGCTGCAGAGTGCTCTGTTAGACAACTCCCCATCTACAGACCTCACAACCCTGTTAAGTGTTTTCAAGTGCTTATTAGTGCAATGATATCTTGCTATATTGCAATACCTTCTTTTGTTATCAGCATGATGAAAGATATACCCATCAATAAGACACATACTAATGCCTTCAACATATAAGTCCAAACACATGTAGGGGTTTTACTGATTTCCAGCGGATCAACCTTTAACATTTATTTTAAGCTTTGACTCTTTTAGAGCCAAGTGTGAGTATTCTTGCAATAAAACTACTGTGAAGCTTTTATAAGTTTCAATCATATTTGGAAATTTGGCAAACAGTGAGCATGTGGTGGAGGAAAAAAAAGATTAGAGAAGTCAGAAGTTTATATGTATTTCTATAGAGAACATAGTCAGGATTAGCTTGCATTGAAAAGACTGCAGGGTTTTGGTTTGTTTGGGGGTTTTTTACTTTTTAAAATTATTATTCTGAAAGTCAAGTGCACGTTTTCTCTACAGTTTAGAAACTGGCCAAGCTAGGCAACATTTAAAATTTCTCTTTGTCTCTCTCAAAAATACCAAACTGAAAAATCCAGGGAAGGTTCTAGATCTAGTTCTAGGTCTAAATGTGCGGAAGACTTGACTTGGGTTAAACTTAAACTATTAAAGTTAGATTTCAACAGCAATTCAGCAGTCTGCTAATGGCTACACGCCTACCAGCCCAGTCTCTACAAACCACAATGTACGCAGCCTTGTAGTCAGCAATCTGATCTTCTTTTTTGAACATGGCATATGACCCATGTCAAAACGTCAGGGTGTGCTCAAAATCAGCAAAAAGGTACGGATTCAAAGGAAATTCAGAAAACACTAAGGAGAAAATGAGCTTAGTGTATCTAAACAAGTATACCTCCAATACTTTCAACTAGATCTATATTAACCGTCCAATGGATCTAAAAACTCTCAGCCACTGATGACCTCCATCTTAGTCTTACCTACCATGTGTGCTCGTCAGCTCCTTCCAACACAAGAGTAACCTGCTGACACGCTGAGTGACTTGTGTTGCAGAGACCAGGAAATACCGAGGTGGCCAAGGAAGGGAGGATTATGTTCACGCAGCTGCCTTTCAGAGAAGGCTTCAGCGGGACCTAACGTGGGGAAAGGAAGAACAGCCAGAGGTACTGACGAAGGAGAAGAGGGAGGTGAAGTCAAGGTGAGGGGGAAAAATGAAGGTTCATAGTTTGGTATTCAGGAAGAGAAAAAAGAAGGGAGAATGAAGAGAGGGAGAATAGGGAAGAAGAAAGTAAAACAAACATCACCCAGGTGCTCTGGACTGTGGCAGATGTGAAAAACGCAGCGGGAGTGAGCAAGGAGGAAAGAAGGATCGAGGAGCTCCAAGGGTGTATGATGTCCACAGCCCGGAGGCACGGCAGCGCAGGGAATGCTGAGGGTTTATCTGCTTCACATATGCCAATTGCCAAGGCCAAGGACAAACTAGAAAATTGCAAACTGACAAAAGCTTAATTCCCTCCTCATTAACAGGCAAAAGCATTGGCACCAAAGCATGCCTCTCATTATCTCCACAGTTATTTTAGCAGTAAATCTTGAGTTATCAAAAGGAGAGTATGACTGCATCGTCAAGTATAGAGGAATCTAAATTCACTTATTTGCACCCTCCAGCGTATTGCAAGTACAAAATTGCATGGTATTTTTTTTTTTCTAAATATGACCTCTAATTGAAAAAAAGATTATTTTGTAGTGCTAAGATTATTTTCTAGTGCTGAGATCATTGTCTAGTGCTCAGCTGGGAAGGAATTAAATAGGATTTGAAAAATAGTTAATTAGAAGGGCATGTTGCGGGTAGCGGTTCTGGTTCCTTTTTATCCAAGTTTTACAGCCATAATGTGAATCAGGAACATCAAGAACTGCTTTTGTTACCCAGTGAGCTATATTCTGAGATTGCTAAAGTCAAGGGGATTTTTCTCATTGACTCCAAGGGTAAATCGCATAAGCACATTGGAGTATTTAATTAATATACACGAGTTGCAGAACACAGGAACACTGCGAGAGCATCATTAAGTGGCACACAAATCATTTAAATGGATGACCCTTTTCTCCTTCCTTTTGCTTGCTTAAAGAGCGTTGTGGAAGCTCCCTAGTCAAAGGGCACAGAGCAATACCGCAACCCAGGAGGGCGACCAGGAGACACACCACTGGCTGACCCATAGCTAGGGCAGCCGTAGTAACAGAAGTGCTACAGCTAAAACATCAGTGATATATTTACACCTGGCTAGACTTCTGTCTGAGAAGGTATGGAGAGAATAACGTCTAGCAAGAATTTTGATGGTCAGCGAGGATAAATACAGCACAAACATACATTATTTTTGATTGGAAGAATGAAACAATATCAAGATTCATCCTTCTAATTCTGGGATAGATCTGCTCATTTACCCAGCTGCATGTTATACACCCTCATCTCAACGTAGAAGAAATAAAACTGCAAAGAGCCTGCCTGGTCATTTTCACTTGCACGTTAACCCTAAGACAGACCTTTGCCTGTACCCCAAAGGCCATATGCAACCCTGGCAGCATTTAAAATAATGGTTTACCTCCAAGGGAAGCTCTTTTCCAGACCAGAAACCAAACAAAACCTTGTAAACCCAGTATCCATGTATTCTGGGAGAAGACAGCAGCAACTTGTCAGAAGGTATAACTTGAACCACTTGTCACTGCACAGATAAAGCTAGAAAATACTTACAAAAATATTGTGCTGGAAAAAATATCTAAACGTTTAAAGAAGTTGGTGACCACAATGACGGGTGCAGTTTAAAAACCAGAATAAAATACAATAGAGCGCATTTGGCTCTTTTCATAACAAACAGCATGTTTCTAATCACCAGCATCAGAGTCAAGCTAAACATCTCAAACCACAACACCAAAGGCAATAAAACTGTACATGATGATGTGTCCTACCCTGCAGGCTCTATTATTGCTTTATGCCCACCTCATCCGTTGTCACACCAACTTTCTTACTTGTTACCAGCTCCTTTTGCTTGTTTGCAACTTTTATTTTAAGCACTGTATTTTTAAAATCACTCAGCAACTCACATTTAGATAACTGCTTAAATTTCCTAAAGGATTTTGTTCCCATTAGAGAACTCGGTGAAAAAGCCAGTTATTCTGGAGTGCTTAACACCAAACAACTCCCTCTGAAACATAATTTGGGGAAATTCATTTTGAAAAATCTGTACCTAGTCAGCTTTCTTAAAGAAGAGACAGTTTAGCAATTTCATGGCATTCCCACCCTTCTTCTCTTTTCTTCAATATATAGCTGGAGAGGAGCATGATGAATACCGGTGGCTGGCTCTACCATGCCTGTCTGTTTTTCTCATTAAGGAAAACAGAGCAGAGCGGCTGTTAATCTCAGGAGAAGATGAAATACAAAGTTGCTGCTGTTCGATAGGCTGGCAGTCTGTCTGCCTGCAAAAGCTACTAATTCATACAACATTTATGTGTTGCAATATTAACAATTTTTGCTTTTAGTATGCAGTTATAAATAATGTCATGTGTGGAGCAAACACGCAGGAAATTCTGATAGACGGCTGGCAAAGAATCGTCTTGTGTGGTCTCATTACTGAGGGCCACAGAAACAGCAACAAGTGAAAATGAGTCAAATTGAAAATGGATTAGAGCCTGCCATATTTTCAGTATTCAATTCAATGATTTTCCACTAAAGCCAGGGAGGAGAGTCTGCAGATGAGGCCTCTGGAGGTCAGTCAGAAATGATTCCTGGCTCTTCCCCAAACTCCCTGTGTGATCTTGTCTAAGCGAGTTTATTCTTCCCTACCTCAACCCTCTGTCTAGCTGGAAAATGCACCCCAAGTCTCTCTTGGCAAAACAAAAGTACTGCACTTAGGCAGGATTAATCAGCTACACAAATTCAAAATAGGGAGTGATTAGCCAGGGTTAGACCTGTTATTTTTCATAACAGGTCTTGGAGGTTGTAATGGATCACCAGCTGAGCACGAATCAACCATGTAATCTGTTATGAAAAAAGCAAACACCGCACTGGGACACAAACAGGAGCAGAGCCTACGGGTCACACGGGAGTCCTTCACCTGCGGGTAGTGCCCCAGCTGAAGAACAGCATCCCGCTTTGGGTGCGTTTTAGGGAAGACAAACCACTAGGAAAACTTGGGAGGAAGACAAGAGAGGGAGACTAGAGGCCCAGAGTGGCAGAGACACAAGAAGAGCCTGAATTAATTGCTGTCATCTAGCCAAAAAGAAAAAGGAGACCGAGGAAGGGAGGACTAAAATAACAGTGTTCAAGGCTGCTGCAAGACGGAGCAAGTAATCTCTTTTCCAATATCTATGGTGGCTAGGAAAAGAAATAAAGAGCTTACACTGCAATAAGAGAAATTTGTGTTAAACATGATGATGGAAAAAAGTTCTCTAACAGGAAGGGTAGAAAAGCACTAGAATAAATTGCCCTGGGAAGCTGTGGAGTGTCCATCCTTGGAGGCCTTCAGGAACGAGTTAGACAAATATCTTTCAGGAATAATACAGGGATAGTTAATCTTGCCTTGGGGCAGCATGGTAAACTCTGATCTTTCGAAATCCACTCAGCCTGTGGTTCTGTGATAATATCCGTGCAGATGCCGTGTGTTTGTACAGCACCTTGCCTGTCAGACCCCTTTTCTTTCTTCCTGAAAGACAAACAGTAATTAGTAACTATAACTAATTTTATAATCATTGTATTTCAAAACACACGGTTTTATGCCACATACATATTATCCAAACTATAACTTCAATTTCAAAAAAAGATGTGTTCACCAATTTCTCTACTGAACTAGACTATCTGTTAGGAGCAACTGTTTATTTTTCAATGCCACATTTACAAAATCAATTCACACAGCTTTCACTGATAGTGGGAAGAGAGATCTCTACTGCTTTGCAGATAAGGACTTCTTCATTTTCACATGCTCTCCTGTGCTGTAAAAAGGAAAAACAAAAAATAAATATAAACCATCTATCTATCCTGCTTCTTAAAAACTAAAAAAAAAGCAAGACTCAAAACTTCATCTTTGAATATCTTTTTGCCTTAACCTCAATTAATTTGAAAATGGTAGGACTGTAACCCTGAAGTAATTTGACTGTTGTCTCATGTGAGATTTATCATTAAATAAGTGAAAGGAAAAACAGTTAACTCCATATATATATATATATTTTTCAACTACTATTTAGACTCATCTTATATATGCATTGTCATCAGAACGGATCACTTCACAAGTTACTTGCCAAAAGGTACCTTCTCTGTTCAAGTCTGTTAATGCTGTATTTGTTGTCTTTCCAGCCTAACTTCAAGTGCATGTAGAGGCAAACCCCCTAACTGAAGCAAAAATGATTCAATAAAACAGAAGAGTAGTCATGTCGCTAACGGGAAAATTCAATGGCCGTACTACTTTCCCCTCACAGATATTACTGGTAGTTTCTATTTAGTTCATTATTAAACTGACACTAAAGCCCCACTAGGCAATAATAAAATTTAACCAATGTTTCATTTGTTGTAGTCTCAGATACACCCTTATGCCTGGCAGCAAAGGATGTGGTTCACTTCAATTCTCATCTTTTAGGATTCTGTACTGCGTGTCGATGTCTACCCAATGAATTAAAAATATCAGAGCCGACCTCTGCTTCAGTGTAAATCTGACTTAGGGAACTGAATCCCATCAGATTTCAAAACTGACACACCACACACATTTTCTAAGTAGCACAATTTGACACAGTGATCCACTGTCACGCGATGAAGAACAATAAGCAAATAGTGTGCCAGCTACACAATTGTTTCCTGGATATTAAGCTGGTCTACATGTGTTTAGCTACATTCCTATATCATGTAGAAAATGTTAAAAATTCTCCCTTTTTTTTTTCATGAATATTGATATATTTGATATTTTAAGGCTTGTCTCCTAAATACATTATTAGTTCAGCTTTCATGAAGAAAGAATAACATTTTTCCTACCCTAAAGGATACAAAGAAGTCCCTATAAAGCAGCATCTCATGTCACGTTAAATACAGTAGTAGCCTGAGAAATTGTAAGGAAAAGACTTGTCTACTAAGCCAGTAAGGATACATTGACAGATAGTATTGAGAAGACCAAAGTATTTAAAGCTTTTTTATACACTAAAATTCAGAAGGTAAATCAAATTAAATAGCAATTTTAGATAATACTAAGAGGCAAGAACATGGAAAGAACAGGTTAGAGAGTACTTAGATAAGTTAAATACTTTAAACTCAGGCTAAGATATACAAAAACCTGAGGAAGACCAGCGAAATCTCAGAGGCCCCTGGCAATTGCTTATCTATGGAAATCTATGGAGGATTAATAACATACCAGAAAACTGCAGAAGAGTGAAAATGGTGATTATTCTTACAAAGGAGCAAAAAACACAGCAGCTGGGAATTTTCAGGCCTGACAGCATACTTCATTTATCAAAAAAAATACTGGCACATATAATTAAACACTCTATTTGTAAGCACAGAAAAGAAAAGAGCTCCGTGAGTGGCAGTCAGCGTGAACCTATGCTAAGGGCAAATAATGTCAAACTATTCTAATTTCCATCTATGATATGGTGTGTGATGTGGGTGTGCAGCAGAGAATATATCACATAGTTTTACTTTAGTAAAGCTTTCCATATTTTCTTTTAATCATACCAACCAACCATGTCTTAGATTAAAATGTAATAGGTCAGGTACAAAACTGGTAGGAAAAGAGATTACTTAGAATCATAGAATCATAGAATCATAGAATCATTAAGGTTGGAAAAGACCTCTAAGATCATCGAGTCCAACCGTTAACCCAACACCACCATGCCCACTAAACCAGGTCCCTAAGCACCTCATCTACACATCTTTTAAATACTTCCAGGGATGGCGACTCCACCACTGCCCTGGGCAGCCTGTTCCAAGGCCTGACCACTCTTTCAGTAAAGAAGTTTTTCCTAATGTCCAGTCTAAACCTCCCTTGGTGCAACTTGAGGCCATTTCCTCTCGTCCTATCAATATACTTACCAATGCTTAATGTAAATGGAAGCTTACCAATATACTTACCAATGCTTAATGTAAATGGAAGCTTACCAATATACTTACCAATGCTTAATGTAAATGGAAGCTTACCAATATACTTACCAATGCTTAATGTAAATGGAAGCTTACCAATATACTTACCAATGCTTAATGTAAATGGAAGCTTACCCCTTCACTTACCAATGCTTAATGTAAATGGAAGCTTACCAATATACTTACCAATGCTTAATGTAAATGGAAGCTAGGATTATGTCAGGGATTGCCATGGGATTTTTACTATGCCTATATGACCAGAAGCAGGTAGCCAGTAGTCAGGAGAGTGGAAGAATGAAGTTATTAATCGATGAATGACATGAAGATAAGGGGGGGCAACCGAGAAGTTGGAGGGCAGACTTGATTCCAAACAAATACGATAAACGGTCTGTAAAGAAAAGGATGCTGTTCTATAAGGACAAGTGCAAGGTGCTACAAGTACACAGGAATAATCAGCCTTACGAATACCGGGCAGGGAACTATGGGCTGGATGGCAGTTTTGGATAAAGACACGCAGTAATGTTGTCAGCCTGAGTCAGTAGGTCATCCCCTGGAAAGGGTGAGTGCCACACTGGGAGGAATAGCCAGAGCAGAGTCCGTTGGGCTCAGGTGGGAAGTGTCCCTTCCAGCCTACTCAGGCAGAGCTCAATGCCTAATTCTGGGGTGCTGAACTTCAGGAAAGAAGAGAAGCTATTGGAACTGGATGAAAGTTAGATGAAAACCAGGACGTAACTTGGATGCTTAGCCTGCAGATGAGAGTGCAGGAGGTAGCTAGAATACTAATACAAGGATGTTGCAGAAAGGAAAGGAAATCTATTCTCAGGATAGACAAATGAAAGTAATGGGGATTACATTTCATCACAGAAGACTCAAGAATTAAGAAAATTAAGAAAAAAAATCTCATGTTTGAGATAGTGGAAGTCAAGAATGCATTGTTTGGAGAGACTACAGCGTTTTCATCATTGCAGATGTCTAAGAATAAGCAGGAAAACATCTGTGAGGACTCTCACAAATATGTGTTTGTCTGGCCTTGCATTGGGGAAGAAATTACAGGATCTGTCGAGGTCCCATTTAGTTCTATGTTCCTGTGGCATTCAACATTTAAGCAAAAAAAAGACAAGACAAGAACTCAAAACTTCCAGTTCTATAAATCTCAAGTTAGGGGTGATATAATTTACATTTTTACACTCTGTGTTAGTCATCTTGTACAGTGCATGTCTAGGTACTACAAGGAAACAAAAAGGAAGAAACAAAAAACAATAGGACATTTCTCTGCGGGACAGTGACACTTTTCTGTTACAGTGGTAAGGCACCACAACAAGCCTACAGAAGAATAAAAAACCTGCACATCAGCCTCCCAGGTTCCTGGCAACTATCCTAACAGCTTGACTACCCTTTGAATATGCCCTACCTCAATTCTCCTCCAGAACTACCTCCTACAGAGACAGGTCCGGCTTGTCTCGACTCCATCGGCATGTTTCGGTGGCTGGCTGTAACCCGGAGTGGGGCTTGCTAAGGGGCAACCTAAACCATTTCTGTGAGAGGTGAGCTAAACCAATTATCACTGGGAAGCAAGCGGAAGGTATTGGCAATCTCCGTCAGTCACCTTTTAGGACAAACACAGCTGGAAAAGGTGTTTGAAGGTGTCTTTCCCTCCAGATATGAATTATTCACCAACAGGGGCATTACTGGATTCCTGAGGTCTTCACACTGAGAACAGTGTCCTGGCCGGGAAGCGGGCCTCCGCCCAGACCACAAGCAGCAGAAGCAATGATTTCTAATTTCTTCAGCAAACTTGCTTGGGGGGAAAAAAAAAAAAAAAGAAAGAAACCCAGCAACAAAAACAAGGCAGGAAAGCAGTCCTGAAAGACAGGAGACACAAGCAGAGAACAAGACAGACAAGAACGGCGACTGAGGGAGGTAAGACAGCAAGGTAACGCAGAGTGGAAAGTCAATGGGAAGACAAACAATGTGTTTTTACTAAAGCTGTTAATTCACTCTTCACATTTCCCACTCAAGTCATCCATCACAACATAAACTAAATAGAGCTCAGAGCGCAGCTGCCTGCCTGCCACTGTAAATGAACCTTCTGTACACGGAGCACTGCTCCGGCAAGCTGGCGTCCTAAGAGGAAAAAACCTCAGCTGCAAAAATAAACAAATCAGGTACCACAACTCCTCCCTACATTTTTTTCCCCCAAGAATGTGTGCTACTAAGTTTTAACCCCTTCTTGCTTGTTAACTAAGCTCAGTATTTTTTCTTTACTTAAAACACATGCAACCAGTATCGTCCTGAAGCACTTAAATGGTCAGTGTGTTTCACTGAACAGTACAAAGCTTTACTGAGCACCAAATCTGGGCTCATGTAAAATTTTTCCTCCATATCAGAGAGGACATGAGGCAAGCTCCAACTCCCACTGTCAGATCTGCCGAACAAATATCCATGCTCTTGGTCTCAGAAAAAAACATGTTTTTCAGTCTCTCCTGCACTCTTCTTATGACACTTTGCAGTTATGGCTTCCTGTCTTTTCTGCAACCTTTGCTTTAGTGATAAAGTGATAGGCAAATGTTCGGGGGGGGCGCGGCACTGGGAGACACGGGAAAAAACTTAGATGGATTACACAGATGTTACGTATTGTTTGGCGGTTCGCAGATTCAGGGATCTACCAGGATCTATCAGGATCTACCAGGGGTCTTGATTTTATGCCTGTGGCTAGAACAGAGGTGCTAAGGGATGTTGCCATGTAGAGAGCAGTGGCTTGGCACTTCGTTTTTTGAACGGGACATGCTGGCACAGTGGCTTTTGCAAGTCATGTGAGAGAAAACACAGAAAAACCAGAAGTTTTGGGGTGGCAGCCTGAGCCTGTCACTGGGCCTCCTGTGACTCAGGACAGTTTGGGTCTGTTCCTGGCTCAATGCCTGAGCAGCACTGCTCTCCAACACCGGCTGCTTTACCTGCTCATAGGAAGGGAAGCGTCTCTCTCCCTGCACGTAGATACACAAAGGCTTCCAGTTGAACTATAGTCTCCAAGAGATACTAGAAGTAAAGACAGCACGAATTAACCCACTTTACATCCCAGAAAAAAGGACTTCCTTCTTCTCTTGTAAAATCATGAACACCACGTAGGAACAGTATAGTTCCTATTGTATGATCACATGGCAATAACAGTGTTATTGGTCTTCTGAACTTCTAAGCTGCTGCTACACCAAGTGAGGTTGCAATGCAGCATGTCTGGGCAGACTGAAAAGGAAGAAGCATGACAGCTTCCCTCATGTTTAACAGAACAACAAAACAGCAAACAAACCCTAAGAAAACTATAGCAACACTGCTAGTTAGGTTATGAAGCTTCAGGAGGTGCTCTCTATGATCTTCATGAGCAAGATAGCAACCTGTGTTTCCAGGTAAGAGACTACTGACTACAAGCATGCATAGACATTGTTTGAGTAGGCAACTACTATTCAGAACGTGATGAATAAACTTTGGTTTATGACTTAAAATCATATTCAAACTAGATATTTTTTAATAAGAAAAGGTGGATCATATCTAGCTCCTATTTTGTACAACTGGGCATGTTCTGTAAAATCCTTCTCTTTTAATTTAAAATTATTTAAAATTTAGGGTAGCTTTTACAGATGTTTAGACAATAGCCTGCATAAAATTTAACAAATGCTGAATCAAAATTAATTGCGAACCTTTTGAAAGAACAGACTAAATCAGTGCATAAATACCTATTCTAAACTTTGACAACATTGCAGTGAAAAGATATGGAAATTGCAACATATGATTTAAAGAAGAAACAAAATCACAGAGGAAGAGTAAAATAAGGCTTTTGTTAGCTATGAGTATGGCTCAGACTGCCCTAGCAATACTATTTTATGATACAAGTTAATCACATATTCCACAATGTAAATGCCATCATTAGCAGTATGGTGGGTACCATTGTAGATATATGTAGTGAGGTGCAAATGTAAATTCTGAAGAAACATATAGATTGGCAAAACCAGTACAGAGTACCTTCCCAGACAGAATATTTGTGGTGTTCCTTCTTTAGCCCAGAAAATGTTACAGAACAGGTAAATTGCAAAGTTTCTCAATTTGTATGAAGCCATACAGTTACCTGTTTCAGAGGGTGCTGCACAAGCCATTACTTTAGAGACTTATGTAAGAAGCTTCAAAGTTGCAATACTATGGAAAGAAAAAAGGAAGATAAGAGAAGACCTGGTGAGATTGAAATGGGAGCTGAATATTGTAAGAAGGATGAAATCCTGACTCCACTCAAGTCAGGGTTAGTAAAACAGATAGCATGGCATCTAATCACGTCTGTAATTAGAAGGTTACTTTTCTTACCTCTGAGAATCCTGGGTTGTTAACAAAGAGCGTATTGGATCCAAATTAACTTGCAAACTCCAGTAACTTTCCTGAGGCTAACCTAGCGTTAGGCCTTTCCATTCCTGTTATGTCACATGCCTTGCTTTGGCTAGTCTCAGTTCCACAGGCTTAATCAGAAATAGGCTTTTCCTGCTGTGTTTTTGTTTGTTTTGCTTTTCCTGCAGGTGATTAGAGTATCTTTGTAACTGCTTATGTTATGGATTAAAAAAATCAGGTGGGCTGAAGTAATCACATTCTGCTGAATGTTTATTAAAGCAGTAATTGCTTTCATTTCCCAAAATACACAGTGCACACATCATCTACTGTATAAAATTCTTTTAAAATAAGAAAGAAGTACAATCATAAACTTTTACACACATGGAAATCCTTGCTTGGTCTTTAGTTCAACTCCACATGGTAATTGTAGATGCAAACAACTTGTTATTGCACGGACTTGTATCACTGAATAATTGTAAGTACTTTAAATATCCTTTGCCTGTACTTTACAAATAGATGTAGCATTTGGGATGCTCAAGAAGCTGCATTTATACAAATGCTCCATTCATCTGATTAAATATTGACCTGAGGCAGGAACCAGTATCAAGCCACGAACTTGCCATGTTCAGGGAAAACACACAGCATTTTCCTCAGTTAGATCATAGAATCATAGAATCATT
>NW_009192008.1:0-62013 GCF_000690835.1 Fulmarus glacialis
CACCCGCCCGCCTGCCCACCCCGTTTCCCCCCCGAGGTCTCTGCCCCGGTACAGACCTTCACCATCGTTTTATCCAGCTTTTCAGCCTGACCCCCGCTTTGTTTCAAAACCCCACAAACGCACAGGCTCTCCATCCCCGTCCTAGCAGGCCCTGATTTCCGGGCCGTTTGCCAAGAGCAGGCCAGGCGGGCACCCTCACACTGCGGTATAAATCGAAGTCTATACAGACACCTTGTTCTGTTAAACACATGCAGCCTCAGTTGCAAAAGGGAGGCCGTATTCGTGCCTGTGGGATTACGCCTATTTTTGCATGTTCACTTTTCAGTTTGCCCATTATAGCGGAGTATTACAGTGAAGCTAAATATATAACATAGGGAGCAAAGTATACAAGAATTTTATCAGCATAATACCAAGAATTTCTATCAGTAATTGAAACTGAGTTACACTAGTCAAAGCAAAGGAATACAACATATTTCCTGAGGCAGTATAGTTGCCTTTTTACTGTGTATATTCACCAGGGGTGAAATTCAGCCCTCTGCAGACAAGGCAGCAAAAAGCTGATCAGATTCTTCAAATCCACTCCAAGCTCCATTACAAAGAGTTAAGTGGCACTTAAATGATACATAGGCTTTGTGCAGACCTTCTACAAAGAACTGAATTTCATCTTAAGAATCTGAGCTGACGCTACTTTGCATCTCCTCAGAAGGGCTATGCCCCTTCACTTAAACTGAAGTTTAGGAACTGACGGTGCTCAGCACATGCTAGAATTGCTTTCCCGGGTAATGCCATTTGAACTGGAGAACAAATGGAGTCTACCCAAGGGTTTTTCATACAAACAGTTCTGAGGTGTTGCAGGCAAGCAGAGGTTATATCAACACAATGCCAAGATACCCACCAAAGTGTTTTTAACTGTTTTGTAAGATAGAGGAATTTGCAATGGATTTCCAGTTATTAGTAAAAATAAATAAATAAAAGTCTCTATTCATTATCAGTATAGTCAATTTTAAGACTGAGTAGCGTTCAGAACATCACAGATTATTTTCTGCTAAATACTGCAACTAGATATGTTTTGTCACTAAGCTTCTCACCTGGTTTAACATTATATATACTCTCCTATAGAAAACCAGCTTTATTTTCTATTCTTCGTTTTCACATGTTCACTCTACATTCAGGCAGTTATCCATTGCTGCATCTCTAGTCAATCTCATAACTGAAAATCATTAATTTTTTGTGATAGAAAAAAAGTGAGATAAATCTTGTTCAGCAGCAGTAAATGCAAAAACTTACAGCCATCTAAAATATGTTAGATTAAAACACTCAGATTGTTACAGTTTGTTTTCTCTTTTTTTTTTAATGTTGGAGAATGAACTTGGAAATAAAAGTAAAAATGTGTATTATTTTTTCATCAAATAAAAATATTGATTAAAACAGCCTTTGGATACTGAGCCTTATGATTTCAGAATACATCGTGCTCCTATGCATAAAAGGTGGGCCGTGACATGAATATTTACAAATCATAATGAAAACCATGGTACAAGAACCTAAATAAAGTAAAAAAACGATGGCTTCATTGATGTTTATCAGTCAATTCCAGATGCCTGAAGTACCGAATGGAAGATTCTTTGTAGTGGGGAGTAAGGAAAATTTCTTCTAAGTCTAAGCAGAATATACCATTTTGAAACATGCTTCTTAAATGAAAGCTTAGCTCCCCTATACTTCTTATAGAATGATGTTCTCCTTCATTTATTTTTTTCAATGATAACTTGTAGCACTTAATGCAAGATGTAAAGTATGCAATGAAGAAAATATTTCCTTTTTGATTTTCATACATTATTTCACAGGTTTTTTCCATGAACTTTGAAGAAAGCTGATTCCCGAAGTTCAGAAACGCCTCTGGATTCATCAGTTTAGATGTAGCTGGACAAACACATTTATGCTAGTGTTGCTCTCTTGTCCTATAAACTCTGAACAGGACCCACATCTTTTATTATTAATCACCTCCAACTGATTCCAAACGGTTCCATCATCCCACTCCTAACCTCTCTGTTCTCTTTACCTCATATTTTTCCTTTTTCCTTCTTCCATTTTTTTCAGCTGTAGCCTTTTGCTCCAACCATTTCTCTCCTCTGCCTGATACAGTACATATACACTATCTACCTATCAAAGATCCCAAAACACTTTGCAGAAGTTACTATGTTTAGTTAGTTTTACCTCTGACTGGTAAATGCTGTTGATTGTCCCCGTTTTGCACAGAGGTTAATCAACTTGACCAAGGTCACACAAGAGATTTGTTGAAGAGCTGGAAAAAAACCCTCTGAATTCCTAGTGGTCACTAGCCTGGAGACCTTTCTCTGTCTCATTTTTCTTCAGAAAGAGAGCGTACTTCAATACATATATATACGAAATTAAACAACAACAAAAAATATGCAAAGTAATAGGCTTTTAAAAACATACATCAGTTAAACTGCAGCAGCAGGAAAGAGGCCAGCAGAAACACAAACTGAATCACAGTACTTTAATAAGACATTGCAATCATGAACTGTCTTTAGAGCAGCAATTTGACTGTAATAGTGTATAAGCCGCAAACGTTTATCTATTTTACTGTACAACAAGGAAACATCACAAACCTTGGATACCTTTTACAGCAGTCATTCTGCTTCACTTAAAAAACTGGAAGCAGTGCTAATTCTCAAAGAGTTAGCTCGTCTCAATTATTTATAGGGCATCTAGACCAAAGACTATTTAGTTCTAAGAACAGCAATATAGCAATGTCTAGACACCCATTTTATCATGTAGCTCTTGCTGTCAAGATTGGGAGGGATACTTGAGCTGAAGTTGAGAAATACATAGAAAAAAGTGATCTCCTGCGGGCTACAGAGAGGCTACAAATTGAGACCAGGTAGCTAGATGAAGAGTAAAGGACTGAATGACAAGGCAGAAGCTTTTCCTGCAGCTCACCCCAATCATAGTTTCAGTAAGGGAGAAATCTTACCGCAACCCCAGGGTTGAGAAGAGACCTTCAATATTGACCTGTTCCCTGAAAAAGGATGAAAATCTTGGTAAACAGTGCAGATTGCACTGTGCACAATGTATATTTGGGAGGAGCAGGATAATATACAGGAGATGATCTCCAAATTATGCAGTCATCCATATCATCCCAAAGTAGGACTGCCTAAGGGGCACTGCTGCCAGTTACATGAATGGTCCCTAGGAATTCAACTGTGGCATAAGAGGTTGTTGGATTAAGCTGTGTGAATACAGGAACTTACTTTGTAAACCCCAGCGGCATAGGTTTAACTTTAAAACGACAGCATTTAGCAAGGCATCCAGGCATCTGTTTAATTTTAAAAAGGTACCTAATATTTTGCTTAATATTCATAAGACTCTGTAAAATAAATATATCCTGACAGCTTAGGAAGGAGAAAGTCCAAAGGTATTCCACAAATCAGAAATAATTATTAATACGTAATAAATCCCAAGGACACAAGACAGAGGATAAAAAACCCAAACAAACAAAACAAAAACAATTAAGCAAACAAAAGCTGAAGTAGAATCTGGATTCTAGGAGCACTCTCATGAAATTCAGCAGCTCCTATCTTCTTTCTTTTTTGTGTCTCCAAATAGCAGAATTTCCTCATTATGATGACCCAAACAATAAATGAATAAATAAATAAACAATGAAAATAAGCATATGAAAGTAAATGCAGAGGAACACAAGATACCTGACCTTTTTGTAGTGTAGAAACAAGCATGTATTTACCTGGCTTCTCTCCTTCCAGTTCTTTGAAAACCTTAATACTATGTGACTCAGTGATCTAGTGATAGGTATCTTAGATTTGTCTACAGCCAGATGTTGAGAAATGTTGTTCAAATATTTGTATGACAGAAGCACTACCCTAAAATGGAAAGTGTTCTACAAATCAGCTTCACAGTCAACTTATGTCTGTTTCCATTTTAATTTTCAAGGGCCAGTTTTCTTCTATTTATAATTGCTCTCATTTGAGATTGTAGTATTTCTCCACACTTGTTCTCAATCACTTAGCCTTTCTCTGGCAATTACTACAATTGGTTACATGGAAAAGTAATACAGCAAATATAACACATATTTTTCAACTGCTTATAAAGCAATCTAACACAAACAGGGGAAAAAAAAAAATCCAGTATCATTTACCAAATCTCACAGGGTCACAACAAGCACCTTGAGAGTCATAATAAATAATAAATACAGATAAAATCTACACATTGAATTTTATTTAGGTACAATACATGTGCTCCTAGCCTCTTCTAAATTGGTAGTTTCTAACTATATATTAATATGCCAATGCTTTAAATAGGCAACCTGGCCCACAACTTTGCCCAGGATTTCAGCACTTGCCTGAACATCCACAGATGTACGTATTCACTGGTTTTCAGTCTGTGAATGATCTAGTGCTTCATTGTCAGTGGGTAGTTAGCGTTTGCCGTCTAATAAGAGATGCTAATTGAACACCTACCCCTAGAGAAAGCCTTTGTCAGGACTCAGTGTCTTCTGTTTCTGTCCCCTGCTGTTCTGCTCTGCTGTTTCAATTAGTGTGCTGGAAGCGAAGTAAAAATTACTAAAAATCTGATCTGTGATATGCCAGCAAAGAACCCTTCAGAGATCAGGTTTTCATCACATTTCACTTTGCTGCCAGCACACTGAGAACAGCAAATTAAGCTGGAGAGGGACAGCAATTTCAGACCCAAAGAAGAGAATCTGAAGACAACAGTAAAGGATGGAGACAAGGGAGGGATATAATGGAAAGTAACAAGAAAACAGATAACAGAAAATAGAAAATAAATAAGGCAAGAAAGGAAGGCAAAAGAGGATAAAGCCCAGCTATATGTAGTAGCTACTGAAGGAGACAGGTAAGGTGAAAAACTTGCGCAACTTGTTCAGTGAAGCCAGTAGGACAATGTGGGTAAGTGAAGGCTAAAGACTAGAACTGTTCATTTTTTTTTTCTTAAGTACACCAATTTCAGTCCTCCTGATATGAGCAGAGTACTGCAGTGGAAGACCAGATTTACTGTGGTTAAAAGAAGAACATGAACTGGGCAGATACTCATAACCATCCCTATGTTATGCAGGAATGGCTGGGCAGCTGTGAGAGAGGGAGAAGGACCCCAAGAACTCCTAGCTATGAAGCATGTGCACATATCAGGGTAATCACTGAGTAGACAGCAAAGCAGGAATTTAAAGGAGGAAGCCACAGTAGGAATAAACTGTGCTCTAGGTTACATGGTAGAGAGTGATTAGTGACATGAAAAGAAGCTGGGAATAAAAGATTATGAGGCTGGTAGTAGAAAGGGAGTGAAGGAAGGGTGGCAGGGAAGTTATAAATCAAGCTTACAAAAAGTGTCTGAAAACAGACTGAGCCTCAGAGTGTAGACAGCTATGGATCTGGATGATCCCTGGACACTTCACCCTATCAGCTTCACATCTGACTGCACAATATCTGATTCTATACTCATGAAACACACACTAAAATGATGGCCAAGGATCAAGGTCCTCCTTGGGACTTTAGCTGTGGAGCGCTCATTTACCCATACTAGGCATGTTTAACAAACTCTGCACATAGTAAGTAAGAAAAAAAAAAAAAAAGAAGAAAAAAAAAAACAGAAACCCACTCCATTTGACAACTGCTTTTGCAAGGACAAAGCAGTGAGAATCAGAACGTGAGACTCCATGCACATGAGAAGTGAAATCAGTTCTTCTTTAATCTTTTTAAAGCTATTTCTGGGAATTTTAGTTAATGTTCTCCACGTGCATTCAAAGGACAAGCATTTAGCCAAGTGGTTCTGCTCTGGCCCTCGTTGCTTTTGGTACTTTCCAAGTCCAGTGTCAGCATGTACACTGCTGCTGTGACATGGTGGTGACATTTTATTGTGTGCTGAAAGAGATAATAATTCAGCTGTTCTCAAGTACAATGGGCTTCCTTTGTCAACAACCACAGAAATGGGAAAATTTGCCCTTCTTTTGTCACGTATGTAAGAACAGAACATGCAAGCAAATTGAGTTGAAATGAGCTCGATGACTAGCACAGAAGGAGATGAACAGCTGCTGCTATGAGAACAATTAAAAGTATTAGAAAAGGAAACTCAGCAACGAGGCTGTACTTATCCCATACCCCTGTGATTTCCCCCTATTCCACATGACTAGATGCTGTGTTACAGTAAACTCTTGTATGCTCTTTGGGGTAATCCT
Organism: Fulmarus glacialis; assembly: GCF_000690835.1. Classification (NCBI taxonomy): domain Eukaryota; kingdom Metazoa; phylum Chordata; class Aves; order Procellariiformes; family Procellariidae; genus Fulmarus; species Fulmarus glacialis. The sequence goes on from NW_009192008.1 coordinate 6,224, forward strand.
GTGACTTTTTGTTTTGATCAAACAGTAAAATAGTCTATGGTTACGCTGGGGATTTTAACACACATCAATGCTACATGAATGAAAATGAAAAGAAATTTTAATAAAATGAGTGAAACAGGTGAAAACAAACAGAAAGGAAGACAACTATATGGTATCACCTTTCATAGTGAGAACACAATTAATATCACCACTTGTGATCCTTTTGAAACTTGTGTTCATAAATATTACTTTTTTGTCAGTGCCCTGGGAAACTTGCCATAGTGAAGTGTAATGTTGAACTTTAGATAGCTTGGAAACTGGCCTTTTCTCATGACTTCTGCTTTCATTAGCCAGTGTTTGACCAACAGAGGAACAAATGTGTTTAAATACAGCAAAGATGTTAGTTTATATAACATGCACTGAACTGGTATGCTGTCCATGGAGAACCTTGTTGCAGGTGGATGTGTTATATCTCGACTGCACAGTCAATCACACATCTTGTCAGACAGCAGTCTGACATCATGACTATGCAGAACATGGTTTCTGACAGATGAAGCCATGTGAGTATTTTAATGTACCTTTTCATATATACATGAAATATTAGTGTTCCTTGCCCAAAACTTATATGATATGAAACATTTATCCTCCTTTTTCTATTTAATTTGGGCAATTACTGGTCTGAAAACTTAGCAAAGTTTTCTCTGTTTATACCTCAGTATTAGGTAAAAATTAAAAAATGACAAATGACTGCCTTATATTTATATAAGGTTTTTATTTTTAATTTATTTTTTATAATATTGCACATAATATCAGGAGACAGATATTTTAAAAAGACAAATAATGCAATTCATCTCCAAAACTCAGCTAATGCAAGGATGTTTTTACCTTGTGCATGCAATGCACAGAGGAATTAATTTTCAAAGATTCATCAGATTCTACTTCATAAAAATTCTTCAGATGTTTTATGTAGTAAATACATTACAGTTCAGAAGGACCTCCATAACAGAAATAGTCACTGATTAGAAGGAATAGTCTTTCTTCACCTAACAGGCAATACTTTATATTTTGGAACACATCCAGCAGATCTATGAACAGCCACAGAAGGTATTTTAAAGGCCAATATTCTCCCTGTCTTCTTCACCATCAGAAAATATAATTTAAAATTTCAAAATTATTTCTGTGAAATCAGACTAGAGGGATTGGTCACAGGGTGAAAAGGGGGAAATGCTGCCTCTTTTCTAGGGCAGGCAATGCCATGTGCTCAAATGCTATGGCCACTGTGTTTGCAAGCAAGAGTCCTGTCCCCTGTCAAAAGCAGCACAGTGGAGGCTGGCTGGGCCAAAGGACGCAGTAATAGCACAGACTTACTTTTTTTAACTATGAACTCTGAAAATAAGGTGCCATAAGCACTTGTGGTTCTGCAGCAACTACTCACATTGTTAAAAATCAGACCACCAGACAGAGCAGTTGACCAGGACAGGTCACCGAGAGTTAAAATTACTGTTTTGTATTGCACTCCTTTACAGGAAACATGATGGAGTCATAGATTTTAGGGAGAGAAACAACCAGTTTCTAATCTGATCTCCAGCTTTATGAAGGCCATAAAATTTAATCCAGCAATTTCTGTAGTAAACTCAACAATTTCTGGTTGAGATACAACATATCTTTTAGAAAGATATCCAGTACTGATTATCAGAAAATACTCACATGTCTACAAACTCTTAAGGCAGTTTATACAATTCAATAGCAAAGGCAAAACTCCTCAGTTCTATAGATTTTAGTATTATTTCTATGGGACTCCTATTTAACTCTCATAGGAGTATACTCATCTTCCCTTACTCAACTCTCAACGATTGAGTGGTCTGCTGTCAGCTATAATAAGGCCATGTGCACAAAACACTTGGTGTTCCTAAAGGTTAAACATCTAAATTTTAAATCTCTTGCTGTTACTTTTTTCTTTTTTTTTTTTTTTTTTTACATTGGAAAGCATTTTAATCAAAATAAAACAAACTGCACATCAACACTGGACACCAACAAGAGTTTAAAACCGCACAAACTTAGCTTGGTTCAGTGTCTCTAATCTTAGCTTTTAAAGATACTGATGGAAGCAAGTTAGAATACTCCACCTGCAGGAATTTCGTTGTTTTCTTTTAACAGTAACTATTTGCAAAAGAGCTTTCTCAACCAACTCTTGCTTTACGTAAGCAATGGGGAAGCCTTACTGGAAATATTTATACTGTGTAACAGTACAGACAGTACAAGTTTGCAGTCCTGACTCAGGCAAAACTTGCAATGGGTTTCTTGAGGGTTCCTCTCAACAAAGCGCTGCTTGACTGAGTCCACAGCTTGGAAATAGCCCCTTGCAGATTAAGAAACCACAACTGCTAGTTGTCTATGCCTCTCTTAAGTACAATACTGAACTGCTTAATTGTTCATACAGTCTGAACATTTTAAACATACCAAAATAAAATAATCTTCAAGCGGTCTTCCCAGGGAAACACCACAAGTTTTCTATACTTTCACATAGCAGATCTAAAAATGGCCCTTTAAATTATCCTTGTATGCATAATTATATAGGCATGTTATGTAGGCATGTATCTATGCATCTACTGTATTAGGAATAAAAGTTGCTGTCATCACTTCTCTGCAATGTTTTATCTCTGGTCAGCAGAATATCCTGTCTAACCGCTGTAGTCATATAGGAAAAACAGAAATAATTGTTATTAAATTGTAGAATAATATGCACACTTTCTACTGTTGGACTGAAAAACCACTTTTATAATTTCATCTGTGCTCAAAAGTTTAGAGCCTATTTACATGGCCTAGTTGCTGGAAAATTAAACAGTGAATTTACAGCACACTACCCACTCTCCACTAACTCTGCTTTTTACAGCTTGAGGTGCACTTTTGTTAGCACATTTCTCATCAATATACATTACCTGCTGCTTTAATAGACAGCTTTCCATGCCTGAGCAAGTTTGCTTAAAGATAGATCAGGTATCCCTATCTGTAAAATTTGCAGCATGTAGGTTAAATCCAAGGAGAGGGCTACTAAGTGTACTGGCTTTCTGGTAGTAGGGAGGAAAATGGTCACAGAGTTTTTTTAACTCCTCTTTGTTCAAGAACAGGATTATGTATATTTTTGTTAGTAAACAGAAGATTATTCAAATACCTTATGCCATTGTCAGCATATTCTATATCCTAGAATAATCTGCAAATTCCTAGATTTTGGCTAGCCAAGTGAAAAGGTACCTATTTTTAACAAAGATTTCTAAGTTCACCAACTGTAAAATATTCAAGATAAGGGAGAATCTTTTCATGAAAACAGACGTAGTAGTCTGATGATACGGAGATTGGTGACTTCTACCAGAGGGACTAGCAGGCGCTTCAGCCTGCTGAAAATGTATGCTTCACTCTCGTTTCACTTGTGACAGAGGCATGTATAATACACACACAAATTTGCCAGCAAATTCTTCAGCAGTTTTACTGTGATATGAATGCTTTTTTTTTTTTTTTTTTTTTTTTTTTACAAATTTGTAGTGGACACTACAGCTTCAGTACTGTGTTTATTGTATGTACAGTCTTGACTACTTGAATCTGTGCAACCCATTCAAAAACAGACTGCAAAATGCCAAAGACTTTCTTTCACTTCCAGTCCTGCTTAAGTTTTCTTTGAGGCACTGCTCATCTGAATCATTGCCTGTTTCTTGCTTACAAAACATTCATATTCAAAGCACCATTAGCACAATAGCAATTAACAAAGAGCCCTTTATGCCAACGTGCTACAACTTCATCTCGCACACCCTTTACAGGAAAAAGGTCTTTTCTCTTCTTTCCAGTATCAGTGAAGCACTCATACCATGTGAAAAGAATGCTCCCTTTCAGTACAGAGGGGACATGACTGTGCCTTATGCGAATCTACTGTATGTACAATTAAGGGGAGGACTAAGTGACCTAAAAGATCTTTCTCATCTCTAACCTCTATGGAAGTTCATAGTATTGGGAATTAACAACCAGATGCAGGATTTTGTGTGGAAACGGCAGAGTGCTTCCACAGGATGTTTTTCTTAATTTTTTCCTGCTGTAAAGGATAGGGAAAACACTTTTAAGTTTGACAAGTAAAATTGACGAAACAGAGAAAGGACAGCAATTACCCTTGAGTTATTTACAGCAGTCATTCCTAAAAATATTGCTAACATAGAACAGTAAGCGAGAAGGAGGAAGAACCTGCAGCTACATCATGCTAGAAATTGGTGGATTTTGTTGCCAGTACTACATCAGCTTGCCACATTGGCACCAAGACGAACACTGAGGCTCCCCAGGAGGTAAGACTGTTCCTTTATAGTACACTGTAGATGCCACAATCATATTAATTAGAGAAGAACAAGAGAAAATGGAAATGTTTTATACTTCCTCCTAATAGTAATTTATAGGCAATTCCACAAGGCAAAAACGTGAATAGCACAGAGTTGGTCAGAAAAACACAAAACACAGACCCGTTTACAGTAATGGCATATCAGCAATATTAAGGCATTTTACAGTAATATAAAGATGTAGGATAGATATGAGAATCTAACTGCCCCAAAAACATCTTCAATATCAGATAGTCACAATATTTCCAAATACCTGAACTACACAGCCCTGTGACATGTTAATAAACTTGATCATTCGGTAACAGATGTAACATTGTCTAGAATATTTTACCCCGAGTTCCCACTAGCACAACACACACTGGTAAAACAAGAAACAAAAAAGAAACGACCCCTCAAAGGCTCTTGTGTGCCTTTATTTCACACTGAATAAGCAGGCACAGTACAGCCTGCTGCTAAGCTTTTCCTTACCAGTTGGTCAAAACATGGATAGACTCTTGGTTACAGCTCCTAATGTGTTGATCAACTGACCCAGAATAACAAAGGCTAAGGCTAAGCAACACAGAAATTACTATACTGGATCAGACCTGAATCAGTCTAGTCTAAGATCCTGTCTCTGCGAGTAGCTGGAGGGATGTGCAAGAACCCCGCAGCAGTCAGCCGCCTCTATTTCTGTATGTTCTAGCAAGAACTGTTCCAAGAAGAAATAACTTAATATGCTCAGATTTGTTTCTCCACATTTTCTCAGTTACTGCTTTGCAAGCTGTTGATTGAGGGGCAAAGGGTGGAAATTGTACATCTCTGAGGAACAATTAACTTCTTTGTTGATCCCCTGAGGTGTACCAGAAGCCACAATACCATAAATTATCCCAAGGAGAATTTGTCATAATAGATCTAAATTGATAGCATTAAAAAATGTTCATGCATTTGTATTTAAAAGTGCCTCTTTTTTTTTTTTTTAAAGGATTTTGCATTGCCAATTTGAGGAAAAAAAAACCCAACAGTATAATTTTTTTCCATAGTAATACAGAAAGCGTTTAATTTGCATCACACATTAATCACAGAAAAATTAAGGACACAGAAAAACAAATATGATAAATCACATATCCTTTTGCTTGAGATATAATTCAGCATCAAGCCTGTATACATCATTAACTACTGTTTGCCATTAATACTTCACAAAAACGTGTGAACATGTAGCTGCATCACGAAGCTGTTAAAAAAGAAAACTGTCTTTAATTTTTCCTGCTTCACCTTCCTCCACACATTATATGAAAATCATCCACACTGTATATCTTTCCTTGCCTAAAATACATAGAAAATTTTGCTATATAATAGAATCTGCAAGATCTTCTATTCACAGACAGTACTGCTTGCCTGAGAAGAGGTATGTCATACCTACATCACATTATTCTCCCCCCCAATATGAAATCTTTCATGAATAAGCCTGGCTTGCTAATACACTATTCTGTTCCATTCAGCTTCTTACACAGCACTGAGCAGTGCTGGACCCTAGTGCCTCTTGGTAGGGTATGAGCAACGTGACTCTCATTTATCACGTGCTCTTTCATTCCCCAGGGCAAAAAGTATAGGCGGTGAATGTTATGTTCAACATTTTGTTGTTGTTGTTTTTCTTAATGCAGATATCTATGTTAGGGAAAGCAAGTCAACGAAACAAATCCTGTACTTAGAGTGGAAGGTGCTGAATGTTGTCCTTAGTTCTTTGGAAAATTTGTTTCAGTCTAAGTTAGGCCATTGACTGCTTTCCTTAGCACAGCCCCACGCCAAATGAGACTGCCAAATGCACTCTCATTCCTGGCCACTCTTGTAAATAAATACATGTTTAATTATATTAACGTCAAGACACTTCTCCAAACATCTATCCTCTCAACCATAGGAGCTCTCAAAATAACTCTCAAATTTTGAAAGAAATCACATTCATCTCCTGAAATTCCTAAATATACCCCATGTTTCAGGCATCTGAAAGCTCTGTCTGCACAGACTATTCTATTTGGATTCACTGCTTCAGGAGAAAGAGCATGACTGCTCTCATCAGGCTCTCTGGCACCCGCTCTCAATACTGGACAATTTTAAAGACAAAACCACGTGTATTCTAATAAAGAAAAGTGTTAACACTGGGAACATGAAAATAAAATGTTAAAAAAAAGTCTGGATCTTAACATCCAGCTTCGTACTGGGTTACTCCAGTATCTTACTCCACTTGGGGTGCTAGTGGTCTACCATATTATTTAACAGAGAGGAACTGCCTTAAGGAACTCACTCTAAGTCTATTTATTTTTTTATAATTCTGTTTAAAAAAAAAAACAACCTGTAAAATGAAGAATTGTATCTCCTTGGCAGACTCTCTGGGAACACACTCATATCCTTTAGTATGTCCTTTTACGTTTAATCCTATAATTTCATATACTTTTGATGCAGTTCATACATAGATCATGACAAATATTCATGCATGCAAGTACATGTGTAGTATATTTATCCTAGAAAATGTGTAGCCTCTACCTTTTCTCAACAGCTTCATACGGACCATACACATTAGATGAATGACAAAATAGCAGTTCTGGCATTTACAACATCTCCTGCACCCCTTCCTTCCTCTTTCCTGAACATGAGGAGCTCGTCCTTTCACAGCTGTTTATGAAGCTAGGGCCTGGAACTGAGAACCTCCTCTAGATACTCTGAATATACCGGTTATATCACTCAGTTTCTTTAAGATACGGTGTAAAATGTAAATAAGACTTAACATTGTCTGGTAAGGTGAGGTAGGCACTGGAAGACAAGTCTGCCTGTTTGTCTTGCAGTAAAGTATGATGCCAAAGATACGTATCAGCGGAAGACTTTTTCAAGCACTCCAGGATTCATACTTCAGTCAAAGATAGTAAAACTAGCTATGGCCTTAACTCAGTCAACTAAATAAGTAAAAACTAAAAACTGACTAATTAAAACAGTGGGCCAGGAGTAACCTTGAAGAAGGATTTTGAAAGACGATTTTTAAGGTAATGTAAAGAGAAATGTCTGAATATAACAGCGGATAAAAATAAGCCCTGGTTAGGAAAAATCTCTTCACATTTTTACTGTGTCTGATTTAACATCAAAGACTTAGCAGAAATGCAATTCTCAATGACTATCCCACAGTAAGAATCATTGAAATATAATTCCAAACTTCCCACAACAGTTTTTAAGATCTCTGCTTTTATATCCCTTGTGATTTCTTTTAGCAAGCTACTAGAGCAAGATGCGACTTTAATGGCTATGATTACCAATATAAAGAGTATTTGTGCCTTTTTTCAACTGGTATATTATTCTGGTATAAACCAGAATAATTCCACTGAACAAAAGAAATCCATTTACATCAGTGCTAAATCCAGAACTGCTTGCGTTTATTAAGTGGTGAGATTTTCCATTCATTAAGATTTTATGTTTATACATACACATGAACATATCTTACAATTAACAAAATTATAGTTATTCTCAAAAACTAGAAAATTCAAAATCTGTGTTACTTGAGAGAAAATGCAAGCCTGCAATTCATGTCTTAACCACAACAGTTGATCCTAATACAGCAAATAAAAGCAGAAATCAGTTGCATGCAAAACTGTGTAAATAATCACAATTATTAAAATGTGTGGACTTAACTAGGTTAAGAAAGAAAAAAAGAAAATACTTTTATATATGGAAATACAAACCAAATACAAGTTGAGTAAAAAAAAATATGAAACTGGAAAACACAGAAGCTGTTAATTTATTTTATGGATGACAGACTGTAAGACCAGCAAGATCCATTGTACAGGAGGTCAGAATATAGAATTACAATGTTACCCGTAAGAATTCCCTGCATTCATCACTCTACAGCAGTAGCTGTAGTAGAACTAAAGGACTGTTTTAGAAAACAAACAGAAAATCCTGAGTTTAAAGTTTTCAAACCACAACTTCAGTGACTTGTCACAAAGCATAATGGCAATTGCTGTTAGAAAAATATTGTGCTTGTTCTGCATGTTTTAAAGTCAAAGTCACAACATTAGTTCCTTTAACTCTATATTGCAGAGTTAGGGCTAGAAGAGGCCTCAGGAGATTTCTAGTTCTCTTAACTCTTAATCAGTGTCTTGATTAGTACAAACTGAGTCCTGGAGCCTCATACAGCAAAGCATGTTTCTTTCATCATCATCAAGACTGTCCTCTGAACTCTCTCCAATTTTTCAATATCTTTCTTGAATTGTGAACATCAGAGCTGGGCATACTAGTCTATTAAAATCTGCCCCATGTCCCAAATGTGTAACAATAACTTTTCCCATATTCACCCAAGGTTGCATTAGCTTTTTCAGGCTGTTGTCTGTAAGATATTTACCTTTATGAGCATTGTCCATCTTCCAGATCTTTCATTTCAGCATATGTGCTGGATCTGCCTGGGCTGGAGTTAATTTTCTTCATAGCAGCTGGCATGGTCCTGTGCTTTAGATCTGTTACTAAAAATGTGTTGGTAACACACCAGTGCTTTAGCTATTGCTGAGCAGTGCTTGCACAGCATCAAGGCTTCCTCTGTTTTTCACTCTACCTCTCGCAGTAAGTAGGCTGGGGATGGGCAAGAGGTTGGGAGGGGACACAGCCAGGACAGCTGATCCAAACTGACCAAAGGGATGTTGCATGCCACATAACATCATGCTCATCAATAAAAAATGGGGGCTAGTTTTTCACAGGTAGACATGCTGGCTGGGCATCAGTTTGCTTGTGGGAGGTGGTGAGTGAGTGACTTTGCATTGCTCCCTCCCCCTCTTTCCTTCACTTAATAAACTGTCTTTATCTTGACCCACAAGTATTTCTTCCTTTTGCTCTTCTCTCCCCTATCCCGTTGTGGGGGCTGGGGGTTGCGGTCAGTAAGCAAGCAGCCGGTGGCAAGCAGCTTAAATTACTGGCCAGGATCAACCCACCACAACAGTTCACATGGCTACGTACACTCTACCTTCTGATAATGCCCCAACAGCATTCATGGATAAATTTCCTTATCATTCCCAATCTTGGCCTTTGAAACATTTTGGATGAAATTGATCTGGGTAGTCTTTACAGCAATCTCTGCTGCATACTTTCTGGATCACCCCATGCTCAGAAGTGACTTCCTAGAGCTGCTTGAGTTCACGAAGACATAGTCCTCCAGTGCAATGCAGCAGATCCCACACAACCATCCTTCCATATCATTCTTCCATGTCCTCATGACTTCACACACGGTTTATCTTTTAACAGGCAGGATGTAGTAAAAATCCTACTTGTGAGAGCCCAATACTGCATGGCACACCCCATGAGACTGCACAGGAAAAGCACTACATGTGCAGCCGCAATTAGAGCCACAGCTATAAGAAGTGCCCATAATGATCACTAAGAATAGAGCAACCTCACACCTTCCAGAGCTTAGCTTCTACAAATGCTTAGCTTAGCTTCTATAAATGCTAGTCTTTACTTGGGCTCTTGCCCTGACATTGTAGGTTGAGAGCTGAAATGGGGGTTTCCCAGGCAACTAAAATCTGTCTAGCAACCACCCATGTCAGCATGCATAACAAGGTCATCACAGTATGTTTGCTATTTCCCATGGCATCATCTTGTTCCTTGGCAGCTACAGAAAACAGATGCACATGATGCCTGCTCAACCTTGGCTCCTGCTGCCGGCAACCAGAAGCCAGATGGACCTGCAATCCAACTCTTGACAGCCAGCAGCACTGACCAATGCCGATACAACACACAGTAGAGAAAAGCTAACAGAAATGGTCCTTATTTGGTCCGTACGTTAAACACTCTGTGGACCCACTGCCTGGTGCTGCCTGGTCCTACCCATCCAGTTCTGCCAGCAGGCACTGATAAACAATAGGACAAATCAGATATTCACAGAGGCATGACAGGGAGAGCTTGAAGCGTGCAGGGGAGCTAGTGGAAGGGCAAGTCCTGGAAAGGCTGTGTTGAAATTGCAGCAATGGCATTGTGGGGTATCTGTCACTCTTGAAAGCTCTCCTTTGCAGCATGCAGTGACTAGGGTCATCTTAAGGGCTTGCAGTAGGAATGTAAATAGGTACTTTAGCATGTAGTGCCATCACAGGGGTCACATGAAAAAGTTATCTAGCACAGCAGACAGGTGAAGCCATTATAACTACTGTAACCATTGAGGCTTTTTTTACCTCCTTTTAGTTTGTGAATCATCCACAAACACCATGAGTGACTTTACATTTTCTTCCAAGTTAAGGACAAAGAATATTAGGCACTACAGATTAAAAGAAAGTTTTCCATCAAAAATACAGCTGTTTGATGGGATCCTCCATTTACATTTACTTACCAGGACCTACTAATTAATCACGTTTTTCACTTATTACATGGCATGATTATTTTTAATTTCACATTGTTCTCATTTGTCTCCAATTTTTGTGTCTATAGGAGAAGTACATTATATCAACACTAGCACCTTTATTACGTTAAAATGTAATAGATTTTGGAAAAAAAAAAGGTGGAAAGCAGTATACTAGCTGAAAAACAGAAATTGAAACGAGCCCAAAAGATCTGCAAATTGAACTCAACTCATTATCTTAATTTATTTTTGAGGTATGGATTGAAGTAAATATGCTATTCCACACTTTTTCAGAATCATTTTCACATGTTTCTTTCCAGTGCAATGAATATTTAGTAATTTAAGGAAGATGGAAGAATTTCAGCAGGATACAAGAGCCCCCTCAGAATAATGACTGACACAAGTGGTCTTTTGACATGTTAAAGATATAGGCATTGCATCACCTGGAATTACCTTTTCACCTATTGGAATTACTTATCTAAATGTATACCAGACATTCCATTGTTTGTCCCAAGGTGCCATTAGATTGTCAAGCAAAAATAACCAAGCTCAACCTCCACTCCCATGAATTCTTTCTGCCTGTCTCTGGTCTTCTTCCATAATTCTTAGCCTTGCTAAACATCATACCGACAGCCAGAGAAGAGACTCTTCTACCTGGGTATTCTAAAATTATAAGAAAGAAGTTATTTGCTATTACTACTTCCAAAATAAGTTTTTGAATGTAAAGGGCTGTTATAATTAGAACTATTAGGTAAACTACAATAAATACACTGAGTTTATTCAGTAGTTGAGATAGCATTTATGGTGAAAGTCTAATTTGTTAAGGAAAAAAATAAGATAAAACCAAAGTAAAGGCTGCTTGATAATATTAAGTAGCCAAATACCATTGTTTACATATCCACAAAGGAAACTATTTTATCCGTCATTCATTGCTGTAACACATGCAAGCAATATAATTCAAAGCAACGAAGACAAACACATAAAAATGCCTTCCATCTCACTTAACAGGTGCCTTTAAATAAAAGATTCTATAAACAAAAATAATTTTGTTTTACATAGACTCCAACAGTTCAGTCTGTGCAATTTTTCTCAAGCAGTCTCTAAAAATAAACCTTTGAGAAAATCTCAGATTACCAAAAGGATTTGATTTTATTATTGTTCAATATAATTTTACTTTCAAATTAGGCAACACAGTCCTTTTTAAAAACTAGTGATGTAATAATTTATCTCATAATCTGACATCAAAACAAAGCTCTGGGGAAGTTGTTTAAGAAGAGATACATAATCTTTAGCATAGAAGGCTCATACCAGTTTGGAAAAGAAAACACTAACAAGAGAACAAAGAAAAGAGGCCAAAACTCAGATTCCTGTGTAGAAAAATCTACTTTCCATTATATATTTTTTATTTTGTTTAAAAAATGAATAAAAAGTTTAAAATAGTGCTAATAATTTGGAATACATAAAAATATCACTGACCTACTGCATCACTGAGAGACTAGAATATTGATGAAATATTGATGCCCATTTAGATAAAACAGAGAATGTGCTTCTACGTTTCACGCAGCTAAGTTGTTATCAGGACCAGTTATGAATTATACTCGCAGTCCAGCATTTTTACTCTATTCACAGCTCCTTTTAGAGGATTGAACAATAAAGTAATATTCTAGAATGCATTTTACCATTTGTCTTTACTGTACTGGGACTTCATATCCACATAGCCTCAGTAACCTCCACTCAAATCAATGCTTTAACTTTTGATCAATTTAGAAAGTAAATCAGAGCAAAAAGTGCCATTTGGCTTGGGTAATAGTGTTGTACACTCACAGCGTGGCTCCAGGATTTCATGACCTGCACAGCTTCCACTTTGGTTTTAACTTAAAGGGAGCTTTGATCCAAAAAAGCTCCAAATGTGCTGCTTTCCACCTACTTGAAATGATACCACAGCCAGTATCAACAGAGAGGCTTAACCTGAATTCCTTCCAGTTTAAAGAAATCTGAGTGTCAATACATTGCTTTTTATGGGAACTTTCTGCCCTATGGGACCCAAATCAACCAGACCCTTGAAGTAGCATTACCTTCGTCTCCCTTGTCTTGTTGAAGTGAGCACATCAAATGATACTTCGCTTTCATTCCCTTCAGGTATGTTTTACTGGAATAATAAAAACCCCAGGACAAAATAATTCTTAAAATACAGAAAATTCTGAACTGCTGGGTGAAAATTGAGATGCTTGTAAATAAATCTATCCCTGCTCACTGTTCTTAGAGTGAACTGACCTTTCTTCCAGCTCTCCTTTTCAGTGCAATAACTTTAGTGAGTTTTTACCTTGACAGGCTGACAGGAACGTCATGAAGCTCAACAAAAGGAACTGCAAAGTCCTGCACCTGGGGAGGAACAACCTCATCCACTAGTACATCCTGGGGGCCACCCAGCTGGAGAGCAGCTGGGTAGAAAAGGATCTGGAGGTCCTGGTAGACAACAATCTGACCATGAGCCAGCAATGTGCCCTTGCAGCCAAGAGGGCTAATGGTATCCTGGACTGCCTTAGAAGGAGTGTTGCCAGCAGGTTGAGGGACATGATCCTTTCCCTTTACTCAGCACTGGTGAGGCCACACCTGGAGTACTGTGTCCAGTTCTGGGCTCCCCAGTACAAAACATGGACATACAGGAGAGTCCAGCAACTAAGATGACTTAGGGACTGGAGCATATCTCGTATGAGGAAAGCTGAGAGAGCTGGGACTCTCCAGTTTGGAGAAGAGAAGGCTCAGGGTGATCTAAGCAAAGTATATGAATACCTGAACGGAGGGGTGCAAAGAGGATGGAGCCAGGCTCTTCTCAGTGGTGCCCAGTGACAGGACAAGAGGCAATGGACACAAAATGAAACACAGGAGGTTCTGTCCGAACATCAGGAAACACTATTTCACTGTGAGGATGGCTGAGAACTGACACAGGTTGTCCAGGGAGGTTGTGGAGATATCCTTGGAGATATTCAAAAGCCATCTGGACATGGTCCTCAACAACGTGCTCTAGGTGACTGTGCTTGAGCAGTGGGGTGCGACCAGATGACTCCCAGACCTCAACCATTCTGTGATTCTCTGATTCTTCAGTCTTCACAAAATCTGCCTATTGCCCCAGAGCAAGGCAGAGATCAGTACTGCTCCCTTCTAAGCAGCACTTCTCTTTTTAACAAAATACACAATGTATGTGAACACATACTGTAAAATAAACGTCAAGCAGTTCTATTATTAGTCATAAACATGCTCCCTTGTACCTTCCAACCTTTAGTTCATAAGGAGCAAGATAACATTTATTTTTGCATGCTGCTCTAGAAGACATCATTGGTTGGGAGATCTATACTGTGGAGTGAAGCGCAGCGCTTATGAATACTGACTTTGGCTACTTGCTTAAGTGGCTATTTCAGCTTGCTAGTTTTTCTTGCAGATCGTGTTTGGAGTCTGGAACAGGTGTTTCTTTTTATTAGTATTGCAGATACCCAGACACAGATTTTCTAGAGAAACTTAACAGTCTGCATGCAGTTCGTATATTGGTACCAACTGGCATGGCATACGTTCCTCGTCACTTGATGGGTCACAGGACTCCTGGGCAGGCAGAGGCTGTATTTGTGTAGGGTAGTCATAATTTTATTTTCTGCTTTCTAATCTCATTTAAACTACACCACAGATTCTATGGACAGAGGATGGGTACAACTTTTTTTTACCTACTGTAGAACTTGCTAGATTGTTTGCTTATTTCGTTACGTAAAGCACACATCTACTACCCTGTTAATTTACAATCTTATTTCATTTCATTTTCACTTCCACAGTCCTTTTCTACCTAGCAGGTTTGAAATGGATATATAGTGCCAACTATGCCTTAACCTAAGAGTGGAAACAGCAGATCCTTTTCTCTCCGTGTTTACACATCAGTAACACAGATAAAATCATAAAATAATTTCTCTGAAATTATGTTATTACATAGCAATAGCGTAATTATCATCACTTCATAGCAATAGTGTAAATTACACTACTACTACTACAATAAACCAACATGTACAGTATTTCAGTGCTGTATGAGCCAAAGAAATCCCATAGCCAAAATTAGATCATAATAAAATATTTCTTTGGAACTTTTTTTAATTTCAATAAAAGGTTCTCTTTCACTCCTTTTTAATGTGAATGTTCATTTTAAAGGCATCCAATTTAAACGCTATAGAACTATGACAGTGCATTACAATAAAACATAAAACTGACAGAATTAATTAATGAACAGTAATTACTGTAATTTACAGTAATTCTGTCTGACAGCCTCTAATTACCAACAGAGCATCCTTATGACTATAAAGGTAAGCATTTTATTGCTTCTTATTTTTTAATGGGGAAAGTGAGGCAGAAATGTTAATTAAGCCCAGAATATTGAAAAATTAGCTGTCCAGAATTTAGTCTGGTATGTATCTGTGCTTAGATTTAAAGCTTCTATCTTTTTATGGGAATGGCTTATTACTCTCTAGATCCCCCTATTGCTTCAGCATATTTTCAGAGAACTAACAATCTGATTGGGAGGGGCAGATGATATATTTTGCTAGGGTTTTAATTTCTCGTAAGGGGCCAAATCCCAAATATATAGGTGGAGCTACTAGATTTTAGATTAGCTTGGAGGGATTAATTATCAGTAATTCAAGTATAACAGCCTTCAGGCTGGTTTTAGAGATTTTGCCTCCTTCAAAAAAAAAAACCACAGTGCTCTTTGGATACTGTTTCCTGAAAAAGTTGTTACAGGGAACAAGCATGAAGATTTGCAGCGTATTAAACTACATGTGCTGTTATTATGGAGTAGCCTAATGCCATGCAAATCTACTCCCTCGTCTCCCCACGATAAATAGAAGACATTTTACCTTCAGTAAAGGCAGGTTGAGCTGACACAAAGCCAATTACCTGTAAGTAGTTAATACAGTCTCAAACTAAATCTATCTCATGCCATAAGTTGCTTATGACTCCTACCTTAAATCTCATATTTTGTATTGTAATCGTATAACAACAAGTGAAACAACCTAGAAATAATCCAGGATGCTTACAGAGAAGGGTATGCAGAAGACCCTTCCTGATCCCATCTACCCAGACATGGATGTTTCCATCATATTCAGGAACAAAATATGCAAGCATGTGGGTGCGGGTGAGAACCGAGATCAGGTAGTTTCTGATTATGTGCATTTGTCTACCCATTTATTGTAATTGGGGGAAAAAAAACCACAACAGGATAAGACATTCAAGCTGATGTACCACTTGTATAATCACCCCACTCCTATTCTGCTCCTCTCCCTTAGATTATTAGCTTATCCACAGCTTATCCTTTCCTGTTCCAGCTTCATCTTTCTGTCTCAGACACGTCTCCCACTACAGTTCCCATATAACACCATGTTATACCATATTTCTATCAATACTATCCCTTCCAAGTGCCACTAAGTCTCTTAATTATTGACAATATGAAGTACATGACATTGATAGAAGGATGAATTAGTACATGTCCATAGAATTCTGTGTATGTATTTGAACACATGGCACAATATGCTTCTCACAAATGTATTCCCTGGGCACAGACATGCCAGGGATGGAAGGAATTCTGAGGTTTATATTTCCTTGCCCTGCTACTTTTACTGTCCACGATGGTACACATTCCTGCATCACAAGACAAGGCTGCAACTGTGTTCCTCTTCAGTTCTCTATTTACATAAGAGCCATACCTTTCTCTGCTCCTTAAAATTACCAGAATGCAATGTAACAAGAAAACCAGCACATTAAATAAACATGTTAGAAATATAGTATAGACATAAATACTCCTGAACTGGAAAATTTATGCCTTTCAAAGCAACACTATATTTCATTGTGCTATGCAAACTGAACCTATTCCCTTGGAGTTCATTGTTTCTTGGTTTCTGTTAACACATGAATCTGCTTACTTTAACCAACAGCTGGAAAAGATGAATCATCTAGAACAAGACCTGTGAGACTGCACTGAAGTTCTGCACATACCATTGCACAGTCTTAAATTCATACATGCCATAAATGGCAAAACTGCCAGTATTTTTCTGAAAAGCATGGAAAATTTGCACAGATTGTTAAAATGTTCAAAAGTACAAATATTTCCTCTAACTTTTCCGAACAGTAGAGCCAATGAAGTCACCCTTGGTATTATTTTTTTTTCTTTTCCTCAGAAAAGGCTAGGAAGTCAATACAGAAAGCTCACTTTCCATTTTCCAGGACATGGGTAGTACATAAACATACAGAATCACCCCTGATTTCTCTCTGACAAAGAAGAGAGAAAACTGAGACGGCATAAACAAGATAGCCTGGCAAATGTCTTTTATACCCAAACCAAGGGACCATTGAAACTGCCTTCTCATTGCCTTTGTTACACAATCCATTTACAGTTATAATCAGTGGTAATTAATAGATTACCTATAGTCTCTCCTGCAGCTTCTTCCCCCTTTTGGTTCACTAGCAGATGTGTTACATATACATGCAGATATTCAAACACATCTGTAAGTCTAGAGAACTGCTGAAATTCTTACAATTCATACTGTTTGTGCTATGATACTGTATCTGAGCATGTAAACACAATGATGACACAAAATGGCATCAGGATTTGGCACAAATTATCTGCTCACCTGCATGCACCCTTAGTGCAACCTCGTTCTTAGTCAAATGGAAATTCTGCAGGGTCTCCTTTTCCTTTGAAAAAAACAAGCGTTCTGGGCCTCTTTTGTAGCCTCATCCACCCAAATGTGAACTGAGTGTAAATGGATATAGCTGGGACTCTGTAATCCTCCCAACAGCCAGCTCCAGTGCCTCTGCCACTATTCCTAGCTTCACTAAGCTGCAGAAGAATAAAATCTGACTTGAATTTTATCACATTTACTTGCAGATATTGTGAACATTGTGGACAATACAGTCACCTAAGGAAAGTGTAGTAAAGGCACTTGAAAGCCATGATTTGGCTGCTTACATGCCACAGTTCTAATATTTTGTGAAACAGGGGCTTGGTTGTCAGCAGCCTAATTACTTAACTGTGCATGTTTGGTGGGGAACCCCATCAGCCCCTGCATAAATAAGCCAGCAATAAAAGGAGACACCTTTGAAAAGTCTAACAGCTGCTGCAAATTACAGTGTTTCCCTTGTATCACAAGATTATTTCCTGTCTCATCTACGCAGGAGGAGGTCACTATTTCATGGGGAAATTTAATATTCTAAAATCTAATTTCAATTAAAAACAACAACAACAAAATTCAAATACTGAAATGCTCAGTTAAAAGGGACACATTTATTGGATGTTAAAGCCCTGGAGCAGTTTGCATAAAAGATCCTGGTTACAAGGTCAGCTCCTCAAAGGCTGCAGCCTCAGAAAGCCCAGATTTCCTGCAGCTAAGAAGCTGTGTTGGCAATTTGCCAATATAATTTGTTCTTGATACTTTGGCCAAATTGAACCATTTCTATGAAATTTTCCTGTTTAACTATTCACTACATTCCAATGAAATATGCTGATTTTTTTCCTTCTGACTTTTTCTCTACATTGCTGAGCTCCTCAGTTTCACCGAACTATGTTTCCACCACTCAGGAACCACTCCAGAAAGGACAAAGCAGGCTGCCTGGAATGCCATATAACACTTAAACAAAGCAAGCTTGGTAGTGAGAAGTAATACATTCTATTAGCCCTACTGACCAAACTTATCTAGATAAGCTAGCAGACTCAAAACCTCTTTTGGGACAATATGGGACCACAAAAAATTACTGATTTGAAATTAACTTGCATTTACAGTTGAGTTTCAATCTGCAAAGAAGCAGCAGCCTTGGAATGCAGTTCATGCAGTCTTGCAGTAGCTCATATTGTGGCAGCTGCGAAAGAGCTGCAGTGCAAATGAAAATCAGGATTTTCTTTTTCTCACCACTGCAAAGATCGATTTTAAATCAAGACTACCTCTGAAATCAAGAACTTCAAAGCAAAGCAGCAAAGTACAGTGAATTCTAAGGCCTCCTGAAGCAGACACTTTTCCTTTTACCTGCTTTTATAGGTTTTATAAAATAATACAGCATAAAGCCTCAAAGAATTTTGGGAAAATATATTCCGCAGTGATACAAAAGAGCTGCATAATCAAATGCAACACACTCATGGCTCAGCAATAACAGACATATTTTCCAGTGAGGGGTGTATATAACATGGGTCAGGCCATGGATTTCATCTGGTAGCTGTCAATTTAAGCAAAAACATAAGGAATAAAGGGGAAAAAAAATCTTGGCTTACAAGCAACTTGCTAAAGCACTGCGCTTCAAACCTGCATCTTAGATGTCATTTCACTGGCTTTTTTATCCCCTGTAATCCATCAGTATAATATGGCACATCAAAGTTAGACTCTAATCTTTTAAATTAATATTTTAAAAAGATTGCAAGTGTTTCAGTTTGGCTCCTTGGAAATGCTTTTTATTTTAATGAATGGAAGGCAGACCTCAAGATGCATGTTTATAATTTTATCGGTGCACTGCTGACATTGCTTTCTTGACTTAACAAAACCAAGATACTACAATTGCAGTTAGGAGTTTATTTCTCTTATCGCTTACTGGCTATCAGTAAATCTCAGATAAGGTTTCTCTGGATTAAAAACTGTCACCAGTGAAGTCCCAGTAGCAGTATTCATAAGAAATTATTTTACTAAATTTTTATTCAGTTTGGAGCTTTCTTAGCATTCTCACCTTATGGGATAGAAACACAACATATAGTACAACAGTGTTCACAAAACAGGCCACAGAAAATTTTGCCATTTTCAGATTTGCGACTGCTACATAAAATATTTTGACAGAAGGAGGAAACACATGTTTGTTAGAAAACAATGAAGGCGGACCATTACAAATTCCCTATTTTGTGTTTCATGGCAAGAAGATTTGTACCTAGGGGAATTTTGCCGAGGCTAAAAGTTCAAACTCCCCTGATAAAGGAGAGAGGTAGTTCAATTCAGCTAAGGCAGGGTCCTTGGGAGCACACAGAAGGTGTATCTATATAAAAAAATCAGTAAGACTCAAGGCATCAAGGTTGGAGGGTAAGACAGACAGTGCCGAGAACCCAATGTTAACCATATATGTATTTCAAGGGTTTACGCCAGACTAGATCTATCCTGGCTCAACGCACTGAACATCCACCCATAACTGGACCAGACTAGATGCAATCATGGAACACATCTTCCAGCTGAGTTTCATCCAAAAAGGATTTAGCTTGTAAGCTCTCAGACTGGCCTGCAATGCAAAGTAAGTCACGGTAAATGGGGATGACTGGGAGATTTTCTCTGAAAATGCTTTAGTCCACTATGAATCTCATCTGTGCTTGTTCTGGAAGCAAATACCCAAAGAATATCTTGATCCTATGACCCTTGCTTGTATTCAGTGATAGGAGGAATGATCCATGGGAGATGTAAGGTTTCTAGACACACTGAAACTCTTAAAAATGCCTTTCTATTCCAGTGGGTGAGAGTTACAGACCTCATCTGTCTCTGTCTGCTCCCCTTCTGGCATTTATGACAGCACAGCAGCTGAGTTTCATAGGGTAAAAATAGTAAATGTTTTTACCATACCACAATGCCCTAGAAACTAGTGAATAGTGCCTTCTTTTCTGACATCAATTCAAAACTTATCAGGCTGCAGAAGACTCCAACAGTGTCCCACTTCTTAGATTAGTGCTCCAACTACTAAGTGAAAGGTGGGTGAGCTCTGCCACTGCCTTATTTTGTAAAAGATCCAATCCTGATATTTTGGGCCTTCATTCAGTACAGAGATGAGATTGCAAGAGGACTGAAATTTTTGGCACTGGTTTCTCATACTGTACAGTGTCTAACTTAGCTAGACAGGATCACTGTCTGAAGACCTTCAATGTCTCTCTCTCTAATGGCCTTAAAGAGGATATACAACATTTATTTTACAAGAACTGAATACAGAAGCTCGACTTACGTACTCTGGTTCCCACCTCTGATGGTCAGTAATTTAAATATAGTATACTTTCCTAGATTTATACTAGAAAAAATTGTCTGGTGCTATTCTTTTAATTAAACAGATAACATTTTTTCTTTCTTTGGTAAAAATCAAAGAAGTTTTTGGGGAAGGGTCCAATAAAAACAAAACAGGTATGTGATTGAGAAAAGGCATGGTCTTAGTAAGCATCAACTTTAATATCTTATAAATTCAGTCTTCACCTCATTCTTCTTGAGTTCTTCAGGATAGAATTTTCTTTGTTTGTTGTATAATAACCCAACTTTATCCTCCATTTGTATCATAATGTAGTTTTAGATCTACACATATTTTGAAAACATTGGATCCTGTTCCACAAGGTGTACCCTTTTTTTATTCAGAGAAAGATTCCCGAAAAAGACAGGTTGAAAAAGAAGCACCAGTTCTTATTGTGTAGCTGGTGAATGCTATAGCTCTAAATCACCAATCATGATTTATTTCTTTTCTACTGTTAGCTCATTAGTTGCATTCATATCTTTTCCCACTAAAAGTCCCCTAAAATGGTTTCTGATTTGTTGGTACAGTTTCACCACTAACTGTGAGGGAAAGAGCAATTGAGTGCTACATCAGCTTGTCTTAGCAAATGGCCAAAAATAAATCAATTGTAGTTTGCACTACCTAAAGAGACAAATCATTCTAATCAAAACAGTGATTTACCAGACTACGAGCCAGTGAGTTTTTTTTTTCTTTCATTAGACTAACTAGAAAAGATTTTGTTCTTTTAATCTTCATTCATTATGTGATAGAATCCTATGCAGCGCTAGAATAAATAACAACTTATTCCTTACATTGTTTAACAAAACTAGAATACTGCCCATTGGTCTTGTAAGCTCTTATAAGCCTTCTAATTAAATGAATAACTTAGAGTAAAAACCATCCAAACCTATCAGGTTCTTTTCTTTTGAAACAGCAAAAGATAGAATAGATAGGACCGCTCCAAAGAAGTGACATTTAGTGATGGTCCACAGCAGTTCTAAGAAATCCCCCAAACACATTCATCTGTTTTTCTATCAACACTTAAATAAAAGAAATAGGAAGCAGAACTTTTTTGCAAAGCAAAACATTCTGAAGCGTTTTCATTCATCAAAGTCACAATGTTTCAATGTTTATGTTAGCATTTAAGTTAAGTTAAAGCAGTGAGAAATTTTCAGTACAAGTTTATACGACAGTAAGGTCATTGTGAAGGAGATGATGCTTTCCTATTGGAAAGGAGTTTATGTATAAGCTGGCTATTGCATTGACTTACATTGTTTGATTAGGATTTGATTATGCTTCATACACTACTTAAAATTTCCTTACCAACAATTGTTTTTTTGCAATTTTGCAATGTGTTTATTTGCATCTTGATTCTATTTGCAACTGCTTAAAGAATAAGTAAGATTATATCATACCAAAGGTAAACAGATGATACAGCCTCAATGGTTTTTCAAAGATAATTTACTTGAAAGTTGGAAGAATGCTTCTGCACACAGCTAAGGTCACTGGATAATTTATGATCTTTTGTGAAAACCAGGCACACTTTTATCTGCAAAAGAAGTTATTCTAGTGTGGATAATACACAAATCTACAAAGACATTTACTAATCACCTTTAGTCTTTTGTGATGGTTACTTATGACAAAAAATTCTAATTCATAATTATCAGATTTTTAATTAAATGATATTAAAATCATAATGGGATACCAATCTTACTATTAATGCTATAAGGATCCATCACAAACGTACTTCAACTGTTGTTTCCTAGAATTTATGAACATTTTACAAAGCAGCAAGCAAAAGTATTCATCTTAAATTTTTTTTGTCTATTTTAGATAGTCTAATCCCTTTGAAGGCAATGCTAAAACACTTGTTTACTTAAATGGGTAAAGGATTTTACCCAGAAAGTAAATAACAAACAACTCCACACTGTCTTAAAATTTCACATTTAAAATGAGACTAACTGCTGTCTGATCCCAATCTTCGATATGAAAGTATGCTATTGTTACTGGATGCAACAAACTCCAAATTCAACCTATTGCCCATTACATCATTTGGACAATGTAACCTTAAAAATAAAGGCAAAAACCAATTCAAGCCTCTGAAACCACAAACATTAAAGGAAAGTAGTTCAAAGAAACTGTAATAATGTGAAAACTTAATGGGCCATATTCCCTGGAAACACCGCTCTAGGGCAGTTTCTGCAGAAGTGAATTCTGTCCATTTCTTTGTGTTTCATGACTTCTATTGAACCATAATAAGAATGACAAAGAAGTGAAAAAAATTAATGTCTCTAATATCAGGCAGACAACAATAACAAGGAAATTTTAAACTGTATTTATGTACAAGTAACAATCATTTCCACTCGGGCTTCCATCCCACAAAAGCTTATCTTTATATATCCTGGTGGTGGTTTCACTAATGTCGATGAGATCACAAATGTTGTCAAAACCAGAGACTTGAACCTTGCCTATACCAGAAGACATTTTTGCTTATAAATATATTGACATATTTAAATCAATCAATCTTTTAAACAGTGGTGCTATTATAGCATGCTTTTACCCATCTAGCATATACACTGGAGGTCTGTATAAGCTAGAGGCTTCTTTGACTGGCATAAATTATATCAGTAAAAACCAGATATGTACATACAACTTTGTCTGCAGTGTCAGTTGAAAAATAGAAAGTGTATCCCTAACTAACTCAATTATGCTGGAAAATCACAAGTACACTTGGACTTATTTCTACTTGTTAAGCATTACACAAATATTTACCAAAAAAAAAAAAAAAAAAGAGAATAAATCCATTTTAATTTTGAATGCAAATTGAAAGCCAGCAAGTCAGCTGAGTAATTCCAGCATCTCACTGTGTCTAACTATAATACTGAAGAAAGTACTAGCCATTCAAGAACAGACAACTCAGGAAGTAAAGCGGTAGCAGCAGGTGTCTGCAGTAGAGGCAGCATTAGTTTCAGTGATAATCTAGACTTTCCATCCCCACAATATATCCTAAGCCCTTTATCTGATTATAGAATTCAGCAAGATAAGAAAAATGATGAGTTCTTCAAACAGCAAGGTAAAATTCCTCTGCAAGCAATTGGTAATTCCAGCCAGCGCTGAACTGACATATATACATAGGATACATTTCAAATTTACCTCCATATCTTTACTTTAAAAAGGTAAACAAACCTCAGCCTGTGCTAGCCTCGTCCCCAAGCTTTCCTCCCTCAATGTGGAATTCTGTCTGAGATGCTATCTGAAAATATCTGAGCTATCTGAGAATGAGAAATCATTCTGCCTGAACAACTAATTTCCTCTCCCTTCAAAAAAGCCCTGCTTATGTTCTGTTGGTTGTGGTGGTATTAATAAACGGATAGTCAAAGTGGTCCAGAAAAAAATACTCTGCAATTCAAAGCAAATTTAAATATCTCAAATTATAATGACCCAAAGTAAGAGCTCTGGATATTTATGAAGTATTCCATAATCTACTATTTTGATAAAATACTTTATTGTAACACCTAAACAAAAAATGTTTAACCTGAAGATTTCCTTAATTGCCTAGGACTGATGGGGTCTGGAAAGTTTTAAAAGATTGTTTCAAGTGTTTCTAAGTGTGAAATTAGGAAAAGAAAAAAACAATGTAATCTGTATTAAGAAAGAAAAATGTCTTCCATTTGTTTCATTGGGGATTTCTAATAGTCCTGTGCTCCTCAACAAGCAATTGATAGTGGGTTCAGATGTTATAACTATGTCTGAGATGTTCTGTGGGAAAAAACCAAACAAACAAAAAACCCACTACCTTTGAATTTGAAAAAAAAATCTTTGTTTTTATTTAGCAAATTAAGAAGTTTGGCTGCTAAATTCTCTAAAGAAACACTCTTTACTGAACATGTTCCCTTTCTTCATGATTTGCCTACATATTAATGAATGATCTCTGAGCAGAGCTCTTTCATGGCCCAGGATAGCAGCCCCATTCCAAAGAAGGATTTTCCTCACAATCTGCTGTTCTTACTATTGAAATCTCAAAGACAGAAAACTGGCACAAGGTAGTGGAAGAACTCAGCATAGGAAGGATTCTAAGGGCAACAAGGACCAGGTGGATCTGTAACCACAGCAGGTGCCTTATAAAACTCAAGAATCCTTCCAGTAGCAGATAACCTGAAACACCTGAAAAATGTGTCATGTACTTCTTAGGGCTGGTACAAATAACCTAGGACTGTCACCAGGCACTTTGTGGGAAAGCTTGATTAAATGATTTGCAATATCTAGGAACCTTGTAGCACTAGCAGGAAGATCATCCAGTATCCTTTTTCACTGCCTTTGCCTTACGGCTATTCTTCCCCGACCCTACCCCCCTGAATTCTCTCGCTTTTTATCAAATGCCTCTTAACATAGAAAAACTGTAGCACAGACCCTATGGGTTCTTCCATCATTTTTAACTCGTGCAGAGACCATGTTCTGCTTTTTGTAGTGAGTGGGGAAGAGGTATTGTGGAAAACATAATGTGCAATGGCAGTCATCACTTAAAGGACATACTCGCTACCTTTCCTGACGTTAGAATGTTTGATTCATAATCCTGGCATTTAATGTTGTTTTGGGGGCTGGCTAAATCATTAATGAAAACAAGCTTTTCTGTTTGGGCATTTTTAATAGTTTATCTTGATTCAGAATGTAAGGGCCTCAGCTGACTTGTGTAGTTCACACATCCTGAAACAAACTAATACATACGGTGTTTTTTGCATGCCTCCACATAGTTGGTGTCAAATCATAGTGGTTATGTAATTTAGTTTAAAACTTTGCTTTTGGTCTCCTAAGGAATCTTCATCAAGTAAACAGAATTACTAGCTACTTAAAATACTTTGATATTTTCAAAAAAATATTAATATACATATTAGTAATTAGAAATAATAAATCACCTACTGTTTTTCTCCAGTTTTTGCAAGTATCCCCAAATGTTATTGTCATCTTAATTAAACTAATTTACCTGTGGCTTTCACTCAGAGTATAAAATATAACCTACTTTTGTTCTGATTTGCAAATACAGCCATTCCTCTAAGAATAAGACATGTTTTACACCTCAATAGCAAAACAGCAACTGTGGACAATGATGCTTAGAAATGACGGAAAGATCTGAGTGAGTGTGCATGCCAGTGGACTCGGGCAGGCCATTTCCAATACCTTGGGAACACATATCAACATCATGCCTCTAATGCGAACATCCCTTCACACTGAATTAGCAGCTTACCCGCAGGTACATACAACCACAAGGCTTCCTCCACAATTGGTGACCAATATGGTCTTGGCAGCAGAAGCCAGGGCATCAGTGATTATTACAGACCAACACGAGCAGGACCTCAAGTAAAAAATAAGCATAGCTGCTTTCCCCAAACAGCCTTCTCTTAGACCATTACTAAATAAGTGCAACTTTGGTGGATCAAGCTTTTTCTCTCCCCATGCCCTTCACAAATCAGAGAAGTGTGAATTAAAAATAGGGGCAAGCTTTGGAATCAGATGCAGAGGACTTGGGGAGAGTCACTGAAGAAGCAGGAGGAGAGAAGCAAGAAGTGCTAAGGAAATAAGAGAGGAATAAGAGCTGTGGCTGCTGGGGAGTGACCGACTGGACATCCTTACCTTCAAATTCATGTATGGGTGACTCATGGGAGGAAGAATGGCACTTCTCACTGCACCAGAGGTTCATGATACAGGAATACAGGGAAGAGAACAGAAGGCACCTCATACCTTTTTTGTACCACATAGCCATAAAAATATCCAGCACCTTGATACAACAGATGAAGAAGTATCCTGGGAGCAATCAAAGAAGGAGTAAAGATCTGCCCATTTTCAGTTCTCCAGATCTGTCCTAGGTGAGTTGCAGTCAAATTAACTTGCTTCTTTTGCATACAAAACTAAAGAGCAATTCAAAGATTTGACTTCTGTTAGGTAAATAATTTTAGTAACAGGAAGACTAGTTTTTTATAACCCTACCAAATTCTCTGCAGAAAAAGAAGTGTTTTGCTTTCACACACCAGAAGTGTGTGATTAAAATTACTGGCTACTGGGTGAATTGACAACCCAGTCTCTGAACAGATTATGAATATACAAATGTACCCATAAACATGGTAGAATTCACACATTGTGAGGAAGAGAGGACCTACATATCTACACGTAAAGATGGAGGGATACTAACTTCTGCCCTTGTCTCTGAATCTTAATACATGTGAAATTTGATCCAGAATCCATTGCAACCAATGGAAAAATATGCTTAACTTTTTGTCAACTGTAATCAGGTGATTAATTCTTCTTTATATTTATCTGAATTGGAAGGTTTTGTCCATGATCTCAGGGAAGCGATGAGATTTGATGAAATGAGATGATGTAGCTATTGTGAACCATAACTACTGCTATACAATTTCAGAGGGAGAGAAAACTAGGGCATGTACTGTGAATCCTCACACTGTGTCACACTGTGGTAATGAAACAGTACAGTAAGACTCTGCTGCTGTGAATAAAGAAGGGAAGACTGTCCTCACGCCGAGGTGAGCATGGAGTCTTTATCCAAAATGCACTTTGTTTCATAATGAACACAACGCTCATTTCTCATTATATCTTGTTATCACTTCAGGCATTAATCAAAGCCAGCCAGAAATCTGGTATTAGTAATGGGAATCCTTTCAGGTGTTGAATGCTCATCAGTGATGAAGATCCAATTCACCCTTTAGTCAGTCAAGGGGAAATAAGAAATGCCATTCCGACACAAGGCTCGGGACAACTGTTCGGCTCCCACAAACTGAGCGGCACTACCACAAAGCAGTTTTTCTGACGGCTGATTCCTCCGTGCACATTCTGCAAACCCCTTCTTAGCTGATGAAGTAAATTCTGTTTCGAAACCATGCCAGCTTTCCCGATTCCTAGATTAAAATGGCCATTTACAGTCAGTATCACTTTGCCTGAAACCAACTACAAGGGTGGTCTACTAAATAGGCTGTGCTTTCCAGAAACAATTTAATGAAAAAGTAGATTCATTTAGATAGGCCTAATGCTGAGTCTTTTGCCATAAAATACCATGTGCTAGAGTCACACTGCATCCAAAACTAAAATAATTAGGTGTGATTTTGAACAAGAACGTTTTTAAACAGTAAGGAAAACGAAATGCATTGTGCACAGCTTTGGATATATCCATTTTTTACTTTTTTTAATGCAAATCGGATTATTTTTATATACCCTGATATAAATTGTTAGTATAATGAATTAATCTCTACAATCTCATTGTAAGAGATAAGAATGCTCTGTAACTCCTGTGCCATCTGATATCAGTATGCATAAATACATACTTAAGCCAGAGCAGCTTCTAAGGCAATTGTTTTTCACTAAGGTTTTATGTGTAGCAAAGTTCCTTTACGTTTAATATTATAAAATTAAATGACAACTCCAATATAGACTTTATCAACTTCTCTTTGCGATATGTGAAAAAATTTGACAGTGAATACTTGTCCAGACTAGAAATAATTTAAAATAAATCAGTCTATAATTAACTGAAAGAACTCATTTGAACAGGCACCTGTAATTCAATTTTTTGTTTTTACCAAACTGCTTATTTATTATTTTTTAAAATCATGTATATACAAATATTGCTACTTTTCACTTTTATTGCTACTTTATAGCATATTATAGAAAAAAATCCTTTGAGAATGTTTCCATTGGTAACCTTTACAATAAGAAGAATTGCATACGCAAATTATTAATATAGAACATGAACTGATTGACTGTACAAGCAAATTCCTACTTTCTCATAAATATACTACTTAGGAAAATCAGTCTAGTAAACATACAAAGTTTTTACATTACATATTTTAAAACTGAGTCAAATACTGAGCCAAAGCAGGTTCCTGAACAGAATCAAGTAAACATCACTGATGCTTCAGATTCTCAGTTACGAGATAAACTACTTCTGTGTGAATTAGATTCTTTACCGAACAAAAGAGATGAGACCACTGACAAGGTCTTTTATAATGCTTACTGAACATTTATCTGCGTGCAATCAGACACCCTTCTTAGAGGGAAGTTTTGTTTCCAGCATCATCTTTTGTCTCTATGCTAAAACCCTATCGCCAGCCTTTGTCTCTCTGCTGAAACAGTCAACAGAAGTACAAATTTGCATTAACAGAAATGGTGTCCTGTGATGTCTTGCAGTGTGGGATCCAGTGTCTACTTGTGGTTTTTACATACAAAATGGTATTGAAGTCCCCAGTATAATCAATGGAAATGTAATCAATACAGCCAGGTAGTTCAAGGCAGTTCAGCTCACCTTGAAGTAGACACCTAGTACTAGGTAAATTAAATTTCTCCTTGTGCTCCACTGACCAGAGTAGGGTTTGCTTCATTTTTCACACATAGACATCCTGTGCCTTCTGAAATGGCACAGGGAAGTCTGCCTACCCTCCCTCTGACCCTCCAGGAGGGCACAGGTCTTGCACATTTTATCTCATATCTGCCAGACCAACTCCAATGTTTCGAACACTTGGGTATCCTGGCAAGAAATGCCGATGAGTGGACAACTAGATCAAATGCTAGCACTCCATCAACTATAATGGGAGGTTAGATACATGTTGACATGTAGATACTTGAATTTAAATACCTTAGTACAGATGTTTTCAACTGAGAGCTGAAACCCACCCTTGTTTTCTCTTAGCCATTAAACTGACCTCTCATTCTTTCATATCAGTTCAGATGGGTGTATTTTGAGGCTTACACACGATAATTTGGATTTGAACAGAAGCTGATGACTTACAAAAAGCTCCATGAGTAGTAATAATCTTTTAAAGTCAGAGACTTCAGGCATTATGTTTCTTTTAGAAGCATCAAAGAATCTTTTTCAAAAGCAAAAAAATTATACAGAAATGCATGGAGTCTGCAAGCATAAAAACACAAAACAAAACCAACCAACCAAAACACATGGAAGGACAATATCACTTTAAATATTCTGAACCCATCAACAGAAATATAATTCAACATCATATGAACAATTTGAAGCTCATATTTACCCAAAACAAATCTGCTGGTCAAATGAGATGGTGATAACATACTTTCTGATAAGAAAGAAAGTAAAAGCCATCTTCCTGAGAGGCTTTTCTAACTGAATGTTAGGGCTGTGAAATAAGGCAGATATAAAAGAAACTCATGCCTTGAAATAACACAAATTAGGGAGGAGGGGGTAGAAGGGATGTGTTTGTTACAAAGATTCCTACATGGTATTTGGGAAACTAGAAAGCATTGGTATTTTCCTCTTTTTTTGTTTAAATCTGCAGCACTGCATGCTGAAAGTGACCTACATCACTCTCCATACAGTACATCAAATAACCCATTATTTAACAAATCAGTGAAGCACCTCTACTAAATGAAAGGAACCTATAGCTTTAATCCCACTTCGATTAACTTCGTTCTTCTCAGAAAGCAGACCTTAATTTATATCAATTTGCAGTAATCTTTACAAGAAAATGCTACTTCACTTACACATGCTGTTTGACAGCAAAATGAATTTCTCAGGCATGTGAACACCCTATGATGGTTCCAATAAAAATTGCCCCTAGTAACAATGAGGAAGCTGAACACTTTCTGTCTGCTTAAATGATTTCTTTGGTTAGACAGATGATGAAGTTTAATGATGTATGTTGTGAATTCTCTCCACTAACAAATACAAGTAACACTTTGATCAGTGGAAGGACCTCAAGGACATTTGGTACAGCCATTTAAAGTTTCCTGTACATCTCTGTAGACAGGTATTTTTTTACTGTATTCAGATATACAATTACAGATCTCTGTAAAGGACCAATTGAGTTAAATATTTCTGAGGGACAGCAAAACAGCTTATTATTTTTACCAACAGGAACACCAAGGAAAGGAGTCTTTCACGATAATGTTTTAGAAGTGGGGCAATTGAAATGCAATCTGTTAATTACATAATTAGGCACTATACTTAATTTAGGTGGCCCAATTTTGTTGACTACCTATAATTCTCAAGTTAATTGATTATTTTTCAGAAGTCTCATATTTGCGTGCAATTTATCAGGGTCTACAGACCAGGTCTTCAAAGACAGTCAAACATGTACTTCTTATTTATTTGCTTAAGTACAGTGGGACTTAGAAGCTGAAGCAGAAATAGAGGCTTCAGTATAATTTGTGCATGTACTTACTTTTGCAGAATTAAGCCTAAATCCATAACAAGATCTGCTCAGGTGCCAATGAGATGCTCAAAAGTCCTGCGAAATTATTCCCTAATTCCATAATCATCTCAAGCCCCAGAGAAGCCAACATTTTCGCCAAAAAATATATATACAACTAAGTCTTGACACGCCAAAGACACCTGGTGACCAAACCCCAGCAGATCAGCTAGTTCGTTTCTTCTGCACCTCAGATGTTATCACACTCAAGTAAGTGTATGTAAAACATACAGGCTGGAACAGGTTTGGCAGCAGGAACAGACCACCTGTGAACTTGTTTGTTAGCACACACACAACAGCCAATGGCTCTGTGGGACGGACAGTCAAAAAAGAAGTAGGATCCCTGTTTTCAAGTTCTCACGCTAACATGAAGCAGAGCGTGGATCTGGACTGTAAGTGCCTTAGCCTTCAGGCTGTAAGACACACAAATGCCTCTTCTCTGTAGCCTTCTTTATTTGAATGACTATTAAAAAAAAATAATTACCAAGTGGAACATCTGCAGCAGAAAGGACTGGGACAGGCTTACTCCAGAACAATCCTGTGTCCAAAGACTGAGGAATTCCCTGTAGCCTGAGAGATGTACGTTTGAAATGTTGCTTCACCTCAGTCAGAACAAGATTACAAAACGTATGTTTGACCATCAGTAGGAGACTAAAGTAACCACAGGGCTTTGGTATATTACGCAGGTGAGGGAATGATTGCTTATTTTCAAATTGTCAGGACTAACTACTGGACTGTTTTAAAAAACAAACATCAAGGATACCAACAATAAGCATGAGCAGAACCAGACACCTCACTACCATCCATATTTAGGCAGGTTTAGAGTTGAATTAAACTTCAGACCAAATTTAAATATCTGAGTCCAGACTTCTATTCAGTTGCTCACATACAGGTATCTAGTGCTTTTTGAAGTGCCCTCAGGTTGTCTGGCCTCCAGCTGGTGATTCAAAAATGCACAGATCTTCTACAAATCTGTTGCCAAAACTGCCAGCCTCAGGTTGATGCTTTTGACATTGTAGAGCATCTCAGGTGTGTTAGGTGCCTATCACAAGGTAACCGAGCAGAGCCCTTTGTCCATACATTCCAAAGAGTCTAGAGTTATCCACCTGATCAAATGTAGGCATTTATTTTATGCTGAATGTCTCTCTAGACTTTGTTGACTACAGACTAGGCATTAAGATAGCAAAATTTAGGTAGGTTTATCACAATACTGAATGTTGCAAGATTTAGGTTCCTTAGCAGATGTATCCATGAGATTACCTGCCTCACCACAAAATGGTTGCCAAAAAATCAAATAAATGAACTTGTTTCAGAAAGCTGAAAAATCTCACTTCTGGTTTGGAATTCTGTGGTTGACATACACTCTTAGAGCCAGTGGTGAAACTAATACTAGGGAAATGTTTTCTTAATGGTATTTCTCACAGACTATTAAGCAAAAGATACTCTCAGAAAAGTCAGTTTAGGATTTGGGATTTCTAACTAAAGAAAAAGATGCCAGTCCTGAAATTCCTTTTTTATATCATCTTAGATTAGTTTGCACTGTGTTACACCGTGAGTGCATGTGTAATTAACGTGGCAGCAACAAATCCAAACATATGGATTTGTATGTTTTGTGTTGGTCTTTGTTAAAAGGATAACAATCTGTACAAACACAAAAAAACCCCGTTGCCCTTCACTCTTCCCTCCCTCTGGGGTTAGCATTGTACTAAGAGTAAAGGCGGACAGTTTACAAAGCTTTTTGATGTTTAAATACGTAGACATCTAAGCAAATGTTATAATTTTGCCATAAAGTTTTATTTATACATAACCTTTTACTGATATGTGGTCAATTAATTAAGAAGTGGGTGTCTGACTTAAATTTGGATAAAATGTTGCTAGAGCAAAAATGGATATTGAGTTATGAGAGATATCCCTCTATTTCATAGATAGCTCAAGAAGAGATATCTAATTGAGTTTCTGTCAGTTCAAGAAATAACGATTCATTGCACTTCTAATTTGTTGTTTAGACATTGATTATTTCAACTTTAAGATAAATTTGTAAGAAAGATATTTAGGTATCATAATACCCATATGAAAGTGGTGATATTTTATCAAGGCCATTAATGACAACGGTACAATCTGGCTTGGATGAGACTCAAGATCCAGGTAGAAGTCATTTTAAAAAAAGAAAAAAAAAGCAGTAGCAAACAAACACAAACACAAGCAGGTAACACAGGTTTTGGCAGCAAAGTTTTCATGATTGAAGCCCACTCTGGGGCTCAAGTGTGTTGGTAGCTAAAGTAGAGATGCGCCCAAGAAAATTATAGCTTTCCTGAGGGCAAAAGAAGGGGGTGGGGGGAACACCATGTGTTTAAAATTAGAAACATTTCTCAAAGCTGATGATTACAGTTAAATATAAATGAGGGAATCCAGCCCATGACTGTCAAACAGAAACAGCTCCATAGGCCTAAGGGCCTTTCTTAAAACCATCTGAGTTCCAGCCTGCTGTAAGTTAAGAAAGGTGATCAGTCACGCATTCCACAATCATACAGGGGAAAAAATACTTAATAAGCGTCTTAAGATATTTGACCCAAAAGATTTGATCTAATATTCTTTATATAATATAAAATTATCTTGCTTGACTTCATCAGAAGTCCTCAAGGAGCTATTGCATAGTCACGGCTACTGTGTTTTGTTAACTGCCCATTTTTGCCTCAAATGAACCTTGCTGAAGATGCCTACTCATTTCAGCTTTCAGAAAGGTCACTCCTGATTTTGAAAGCATGGATGAAATACAAAAAATACTGATATTCTTTGTCTGGCTTTTATGATTTACTCATTTCCCTGTTTGCTTGTTCCTTTTCTTCCCTTTACTCCCCCTCTTTTCCCTTTTGGCTCATATTCATTTTGTGCATGGATGCCTGAGGAGAAAAAAAAAAAAAAAAAGCCTCATAGATGCTTTTTCTCTTTTAACAAGTTAATGAAGAAATAATAGTCCAGGATGAAGCTATATTGGAAACACACAGTCTTTTTCTTTATCTGACAGATACAAGCAGCCTGTCTCCTAATCAACAGCAAGATATCTAGCTAGAAATTCTGCCAACGATACTTCTTTTATTCAATGGATAGTCATTCAATCAATATGAAATGCATCTCAGCCAAGAAGGGAGCTAAAATTTGTCAATCTTAAGTGATCTGAAAAAAACCCCAAACAAACAATAGAACAAAAGTCAGGAAGTATATAGGCTTGTTCCCCTACTTATTTGCATTTTTTTCCTCTGGTAATACATTATGCCAGTATAAATGAGTGCATGACCAATACCTGAGATTCACATTTATTCTTTTAAAAACCTACAGAAAATCACTCAAGCTATTGCTCTTGCAACTAAAACATCTGCACTGCCATGGATTTATTTCATATTACACTTTTAATTAGCTCATATGTGCATAAAATTTGAAGATGAAAAATGTCTTTCCTAACACAAGCAGGCAGGGTTTTCAATGTCTCAAATCCCATTTATTTTTCTTTCAGATATGTTACAGCATATAAAAAACCTGGGGGCTGCCTGAAAGACTACTATATATTAGAACTGAGCGTTTCTACAAGTAAGATTTAATGTCATGAAGTAATAATAAAATCTCAGTTGTGCAATTATTTACTTACAAGAATTCTTACTTGAAGTGAGAAACTAAACAATGGCTTAAAAATACAGTGGACACTTTCATTGCTTCTACCATCTGCAAGCGCATGATGTTATATTTTGCATTATATTTAATTTTTGTCTGTTTTTTGGTTTGTTTTGTTTTTTTTTTCCCTGAAGATTGGACCCCTAAAGAAGCAGGGAAAGCATTTTATATGATATACCACCAGGTTCTGAAAGACAAGAAACTGAAAAGGGCTTTTTTTTTTCTCAGATCTTTTGCAGTTACTCTAATCTTAGGTGATCCCTAGTTATTTATTTTTTACGCAGAAGTGATTTTTTTAAAGCCACCACTGACCCTTTAAAATTGCTAAAAGGTTTCCATTTGTTTCCAGATTTTAATGACTTCAAAAATTTCAGCTTCAGTTTAAACTGTCAAAGCTCATTCTCAGCCCAAAAGTAATTTAAACAAAAATCAGAAATGTCTTCCTGACAGTCACTAATTTGACATGACGAGACACAGTGATTGGGAGGGGTGGAAACACATGATCAGTGGAGCTTTATAGTGAAGCAACCATAGGACATTATGTGCAGATTGCTCTATACCATAGCTACATCTCTCTCAACCCCTCAGTATCAGCCTGGCTGATAGGAGACACTGTCCTGATTTAAAAACACATACACAATGCATCTATTTTTTTTCCAGAAAAAAAAAAATTACCAAAATCAACAAGAGACTGCAACTTGATACTTTGCTTGGCTGACAGGGGAAGAACCGATTTCACCCATCAGTAGAGATGGGAATGCAGGAAATGAAAAATACAATACAAAAATAAAACAGACAGTGACTGAAATTTTACATCTGGACATGCTCAGTGATGATCTGCTAAGATGTTGGCAGAGCATAATGAAGAACCATCTTCTTTGTGACCTCGCTGCACATTTTCTCTGCCCAGCTTGGCAAGCACATCTGCTCCTGGAACAATTTGCAAATTTTAATTGAGTCACTGAAACACATAGCCATAGTCTGCAAAAACCAAATAGACCAACCCTGCTTTTGCATCAGACACAGGGAAAACTGCAAGTGTGAGGAAATAATAATTGGTCTAGTAATATTAAAGTATTTCCAATCTTTGTTGTTTTACATATTTCAAAACTTAATCTCTTCCTCTTTTCTTTTCTAAATTAATCCTTTTTTTTCCTCCTGCAACAATATTTTTATTACAGCATACACTGATATGCTACTTGTCCTATTAACCTGCTCTTCCAAAGTGAATGAATCTTAGCAATCAAGTTACCCAGCAAAACAACAGCAATAGTAAAAAAGTTGGAATTTCACCCCAACCAGTTGTCTCAGTAAAATAGTAATTTCACCCCCAAATAAGGATGGTTAAATTCTAAAATAAGCAAAACAATTTCCATTTCTCTCTTATTTGAAAATAACGAAGAAAATAACAATATAAAACCAATTACATTAAAATAAATGTTCAGTTAACATTTTATTTAAATCTAAATGCTGACATGAAGGTTCCTGCCCAAGTGGCCACACTTATATCTTACATCAAAGTGAAAGTTTTTGACCCTTAAACTAAAGTCCCAATCCTATAAGCTATTTTTAGGAGTATATATGTATGTTTGTGTCTATATACACACAGAGAGATCACACTGCCCATTAGGTACGTAATCACACAGTTTTCACAGCACTGTTAGTGATCAGCACTATCTCAAGATGACAAACAGGTAGCCACATACAGTTCACAAGCAATTCACATCTGGTTCCCACCCTGTGACTGCAGTATGTGGCCAGTCTCTTGACATGAAGACTTTGGGGTAACCCAAATTCTCTGTCGGAGAAAGTGAAACGGCCAGGTTGTGAGAGCAACACTGCAGACTGCCCCGGTACCGAGCTGGACACCTAGCCCAGCCCTACCCCACAGCAGAGCAGACATTAGGAGCATTTTAACAGCCCACTCAAGAGCTACTTTCAGAGTAACCCCTCGAAGCAGCCCCACTAAGCACGCAGTACATAGTTCTGAATCTTGTCCAGATGGAGATGTCAAAATGTGGCTCATGCAGCCACGAAGGCTGGCCAGCCTAATCCGCCCCGCAGCTGAGCTGGTTGACATCAAACAGTGGTCTGAAGCTTGGGGAGCTCCCCGGCCAGCTCAGCCTATCCATTCTGACTCGCAGAGATGGCCTGAGCTCGGGTGACCTACAAATGCTCTTTGCCCTAGCAACAAAAGACACCAGTACCTTTCTAGGAAGGAACTTAGACAAGCTTTCTGGTCACATACCAATACCTCAAAAGCAAATATAATACACAAACGTGGAGACAACCAGTCATGACCTATTGGTCTCATACAAGTTTCAAGGTGAGGTATACGCAGCCTTGAAGTAGATGCAGCATAAAGACCAGTCGTCTTTGTCTTTCTCACAAGTGTCTGTCCACCCAAGAGCATACCACGTATGTATGTGGCATGAGGGTATGCATTTCTCCCATGGAACCACCTGTTAGAGGTCCCTTACTGAGGACAGGGAACACCCACTATTTCCAGAATAGACTTACTCCTTTTAAAGAGGAAAAAGGAAGTTAGCTTCCATAACCAACACTTTTAGAAAGCATCAGCATTCTATCAGTGGTAGAACAATTTCTTTAATAATGAAAATATTTTTCACTGGATGTACACAGAGTTTGTTTAACAAGAAAATCTAAGTAGAAAAGCAAAACTCAGCAATACATTTAAGAAAAGGGGTAGGAAAAACCCCATAATTGTGAAATGGGGCTGAATTAATACTGCCATAGGAGTTCTAATTTTTGCTGTTTCTAATTCCATTCATAGTTGTTCAGTTTTATCAGAGTACTGAAGTGCTTAAAAAATGTTTTTATGTTTTGTGTACTGTATCCTTTCCAGGCATATCTACAAAGTTCTCCTTAAAATATGGTTACACGCCTAGAAAAGAAGCCACCTATTTTTAATTTTGCTTTATTTAAGTATCCTGACAATTCATTGAAAATATTGCAATATGCACTATGATTCTCATGCAGTACTGGCTGTAGACCCATTAGGAATAGGAAATTGAGTCAAGAAAGCATGCAGGTATACACAGTGTTTTCTAAATACAGAGACCAGGCCAAAAGCCAGCACACTGTAAAATGGGAAAGCATCCAAAAGAGAGCTTTATGCTGTTCTCAAGCATAAATATTTATCAACCAGTGCAAGAGAATGTGACATTCCTCCGCAAGCAAAGAATTTGCTCAGAAAGCATTCCAGAAGAGACAGAGGGGAGAGAGAAAGAAGAAGGGAAAAAAACCCCACAAAAAACCTGTTGCCTTTATGATGTCAAGTTGGGTTATAGCATAGAGCCCCAACTAAGAAGCTGAACTAATCACTGTTACTTTTGTTGTCAGGGAGAATGAAGCCTCTTCCAGAACACCAGCCATCTCCATGACTTGCCAACCACTGACTGCAGCTCAACCGAAATGGCAAAAGATCATTACACCACATGAAAGCTGAAGATAATTTACAAGTTGATGCATGTGCTAAATGAAAACAAACAGGCTGTGAGCATGCACCACACTCATCTCATTAAAGCATTACACACCTTTTGTAGCTTTCATTTACTTTCCTCTCAGAGAAACACAATCAGCTTGCTTAGTTTCCTAATGAGTATAATAGACAATCATGTAAAGTAGACTTTTGCTTGGTAAAAATGCAGTGGAGAACTGCAGGCAGTCTATTAGATGTAAACTTGCTTAATTCTTTAATTATGTGTCTTTGATCAAAAGCAGCTCACTTGGAAAGATTTTTTAAAAAGCAAAGTAATGAGCACTCACCTTTCATGTATAGCATTGACTGTTAGGCCAACCTGATATAACCGTGGTATCACCGATTGTATGTCAAGCACATCACTAAAAATTGAGATAATAAATGTTACTTACAGCTATTAAAGCTTTTCTTTTTTGGAGACACAGGCGTGTAAGAGCTGTTCTGCACTTTTAGCTTTTCTTTCCATCTCTGTCAAGAATCTCAGGGAATTTTTAAAAGAGATAATTGAGGCCATTTATCATTTTTTTCTGCTTTGTCCTCAACCCCTTTCCTTTCCTCATTAACCTCAAAATCTCTATTGAAGATCTCTTTTCTATTACTTCCAATACCTTATACTGTTCCTTGGACTTCATCTTCTGAACAACCCTTAATCTAGACAAAATCTCTTCAAGCCTCTCCTACCTGGTACCTATTTATCACATATGGCTATTTCCTTCTCATCTCCTTCCTACCTGGTCTCTCAAATAATTTTCTCTGTTCAGGCTTGGTGTCGTTTTGTGAAAGGCACGAAATAGTTGCAAACAAAGTTAATGTTATTTGCTATTTAGTTTTTCCAGTCACACTGAATTATTGGCCTGGAAGTGGTGTGACAACTGGAAAAGTTTCAGAAACCCCTGCTCCAACTTTTTGCCTACTGAGCATAAACTAGTTTCTGTCATCTTTGACTGCCCAAGGCTCCAGCCCGTGCTGTCAGGGACTGGCAACGAAATCAGTGGCCACAAAGCAAAACTAGAGAATTGACCATCAAATGGCTTTGATCCCAGCATGACACATGTCATGGCAAGTAGGGTCTGGAATGGAGTAAAAAACTTTTTCAAAGCAGTAAAACAGGGAGTTAACTTAAATTATCTAGATGTTTTGAATAAGGAATTGGAACTATTTATCAACCTATCAAGTATATTTCTACAAACACACGTAGCCATGAGAGAGTAAACTTACTAGATGTTCATTATTATTTCTCCTTTGTACTGAAGTATCAGCAAATTTAAGACTGATATCAAAGCTAAGACTAATTTATGCTGCCTACTTCAATTTAACTTCCTTGGAGGAAAAGAAAAATAATAAAAGCATCTGAGAGACTGAAATTAGGGGGAAACTAATGTACAGGAATGCATAGGAACGGTTTGTGCGGCTTTCCGGCAGCTTACTGTACATCAGGAAAATGTGTAGCTACCGATGCATGGTCCTTTACAGAAGCTGCTATTCCTCTCCTGCAAGTGTATCTTATACAGACAAGCCTGTGAGAATATTAAGCACCGCAACTTCAATTCCTTTTAATTGATTGTGAACGTAATTTTTCTTTTCTATCAATGAAAAAAAAAATTCTCATAAAAAACTTCTACTGTATTCAGTTTCATCCCAAGATGTATCTAAATACTCCTCATGCCCTGCACAACTGCATGATTTGCCTGCACGGGTCAGGTCTGCATTATAAGGTTTCTGTAAGAAAAAGAACTTACACATTGGACAGAAAGTTCCTGATTTGTCTTACTTCTCAATATAGCAAGAGTTTGTGCAGATTATTGTTTTATAAAAATATAAAAATAAGTGCTTAACAGTATTGTAGGAGGGCTTACCAAAACCAAAGATGTCAAAACAGGAAAAAAAAAAAAAGATGCATGGAATTCTGAAAACCTGTTTTAACACTTATTGAAATTCTACAGTCCAGAATCTATTCCAGCTCCTAGAAATAACAGCCTATATTGTTATACCGTTTCTATTTGCAGTTTCTTCTATATGTCAAACATAATGACCTAATTCCCTGATACCCTTGTTAGGACACATGTAAATCAATATCATATTTTATCAATGAACTGCCTCAAAGTTTCCTTTTCAGGTAAACACATACATACAATTACTAGAAGATCACAAAGATTTACTCAGATTTTAGAGTCAAGGAAATTTTCCTTGACTTGCATGAAATGTGGATCTTGTTCTTTTTTTCAGATTGATTTTTGGACAGTTTTCAGCAACATTTCCAAGACATTAGTGGTTTCTGACTGTGATGACTGTTCATCATATAATTTACATTAATGCTAACTTTCAGAAAAACAAACAGAGGTTTTTATAAAAGATGAGAATGTTTCAAATATTCTTCTCATTCAAATTCCACTTGCTTCTCAGAATCATAAATTACATCATTAAAAATCAGCCCAAGTGCACATACTGATATTATGTTAAAGAAAAAGATTGACGAGTAAGAATTGCAATTATGACATGCACTAAGCAACTGTGTTCCAATGTAAATGAAAAAAATAATTAAATTTCTTATCACTGCAAATTGACAGTATTCAAAAAGTAAAAGACTTCAGTTTTATGTAATTTCTAATTGCCTCTAACTAGGATTTCTAGGAAATGGATCCTCTTTTATCTATTTTAAAGTCATAAAATTAGCACAGCTCTCCTGCTCCCTATCTGTTTAGTCTCATATTTCTTCTTCTGACTAAGCTGAGTTTCATCACTTGTTAGATGCCTGTAGCGAAGTGAAGCAAATAGTTTTCACTAAATGAACAAGCACATTCCATTCCAGCTTGTTCTGTACTGAAATACCTGCAGTGTTTCAATCAATGACACACATGCAAATCTACTGAAGGCAGGAGGAAGAGCAAAGAGCTACTAATTTAAATTAAAGCCCTGGGTCAGCACCGAAGGAAAGGTATACTCTGTATTTTTTTCCTTTTCTTCATTTTTTTAATGAGATGCAAAATACAGAATTTGTCTCTTGAGAGTCCAGACTAAGTTTCCAGGGATA
This sequence comes from Fulmarus glacialis, assembly GCF_000690835.1. NCBI lineage: Eukaryota > Metazoa > Chordata > Aves > Procellariiformes > Procellariidae > Fulmarus > Fulmarus glacialis. The sequence goes on from NW_009192008.1 coordinate 47,340, forward strand.
CTAGCTAAGAGAAAATGGTTCTAATAGTAATCTAAGCACTTTTGATTACACAGCCCTCAAAGATAATATGCAATTGTAACTGTATTTTAAGTTTAGAGTAAAATAATACATGGAAAAGCAGTGCTTTTTTCTGCTCTGAAAAGTGACTAAAAATACTAATGGGAGATTGCAGAATTGCTGCTCAGAATGTAGGTAAACAGTGTTTCTGCACTTTCTTTGAGTCATTCATGTAACCCAAAAATCTAATTTACCGGTGTCTTAGCAGTTTTACAGAAGCAGTGCTACCCCGTGATTTTTCTCACTTTATGATTTACTCATCTGTTGATTTCTGCACATATTCCCGCTCTTCTGCAATGCTGTTTTTGCTTCATCCTATGCATCAGAGTTAAAAAAGAAAACTTAAGAGTTTGATGTAATTCAGCTAGTCATTTCCTCCCACAAAGTTAACCTGCATATGTAGGAAAAACTTCTATCACTTTATACATGTGTTCATTAAATACAGGGTTTTATAGCAGAAAGATGCTACATACCTGCACTGACATACTGGCAGATTTGTTTCCATTGTGGAAAGATCAGCTCAGACTTCGTCTTCACTGCATGTACTAGAAAGTTTTGCTTGCGCATTCATTCAGTTCTCTGCACTAAATCCCTGCTGCAGCCTCTCTGATGTTACGCATTTCACTGTTTACCCTAAATGACGAGCATGGTCAACGAAGTTTCCTTTGCTGTGCATGGAGAGAGACCCTTTTCTCCATAGAAAGTAACTCAGCACAACACAGAACTTCTCTTTGGAGATTATGTCTCTCCACTGATGATAAAGGGTATTTAAAGAGACTAAGAACCTAACACTGGGGCCTCTGAAAAACACCGGAAGTTAGGTGGGATCAACCTTGGCTCTAAGCACTGCTGACATGCTGAAAGGGCTGCATGCTGCCATGGCATGAATGGTCATCTCATGAAATTTCATACAGATTGTCCAATCAATCTGAAAGAGTTCATAGCACACTACGAGTATCTTAAGTCTTCCAGTTCTGAAAGGCTGCCTGTTCAACCTATTCTTTTAAGTAGGTTTTAAAAGAAAGAAAGCTTTGAAGAAAGTAAGAAGGAAAGAAAGAAAGATAGAAAGATAGGGAGAAAGAGAGAGAGAGAAAGAAAGAAAACAAGTGAGAAAGACAGACAGACATGCATCTATTTTATGGGATTTCAGCACCGAATTTTTTTTTAAGTCTTCCCCTCACTCTCTTCTTTTTCCGCTGACCTCTTCCTTAACCAAATGAGTAGGGACAGGAGCATAGATTACTAGAGAAGGATAACCTTCACTTAATAATGGGATGAGAACAGTATGGGAAAACATTGCTTACCTAAGCCAGAACAGCAGAGAAAAGGGGTTTAGCTTCCTCTCATTGAGCAAAAGTCATGACCTAGTGGTCAAAACGACAGACTAAGAATATGGAGTTTGTTCCCTTTCTTGCTCCAAATTAGCTGTCTGAACTTATTTATCTCTTATCTTTTCTATGCCACTGTTTCCATGTCTGTATAATAAAAATAATAACACTTCCTCATAAGGTTACTGAAAAGTTTAATTCATTAATATGTGTAAAGTACTGAGCAATTCTTAGAATGGTACTGTAGAAATGTGAAATATTATTAAACTGTCAGTTATTTTCCTATAAAATTAGACCCTTTTGTCTAAGTAAAAATAATTGGTATGACAAGAAGATTGAAAACTTTTAAGTATAACATAAAAGCTTGCTTATAATGATGTGTTTGTCAATTAACACCATGTACTGCAGAAATTGTGGTTCAAAGACTGTAGCATGACAATACGGAATTATTTTGGCCAGCTTAGTTCACATTTATACATATTCCAGTATTATTATCACACACAAAAAAGAAAGTACAAGGGATAAAGAAACAAATGCACCTCTGAGAAATCTTTACCAGCTTGACACTTAAAAATATACAGCTCCACTGCTAGAGTTTTTGATGGATATTACAGGAGTTAAACTTCGGAGTTCTTTTAACAGACATTCAAAACTATTAAAGCACAAGTTTCACGGAATTGCACCCAGAGAGATGAACTATCAGAATTACAGAAGATTATTAAAGAGAGATTTGATACCTGTAAAAGAAGGCTAAGGTTTTTTCTCATGGGAATTCTGGGAAGCAGTATGCCTATGTGTTATAATAAGGAATGAGTATGAGAAAAGCAGCATGCTGGGAATAAGCAGAAAGTCGACGAAGATGATGAAGGGCAGATTTTGACAAGGACTTTTTCAGTCAGGCTGAGTTCCTTGTAACAGAAAGCGTGTTTGAAGAAGGCAGGTTATGAGGCAAAGAGTGCTAACATTAATGAATAATCCAGACAGGCAGGAAAAGTACCATGTGTTCTTTTAACCACCTCACTTTAGACAGGAGCCATGGCAGAAATTCAGTCTGCCTCCTACCTTTCTAATCCTTAAATGCGATTACAGAAGTTCACCACTTCTTCCCTAGCAGTGACTCATACTGTGTACTGAGGGACAAGCTAGTGTGTGAATGAGTAGTTAAAATTCCTCTCACCACATCTCTTACCTTCAAGGGAGTGAAGACCAGATGTTACCTTTAACATAGATGTATTGCCGCTGAGCCTCAGCCACTGTTTGGTTCTGCAGCTCCCACAGCAACTGTTATTAAGTGCTAATAATATGATTAGGAGAAAAGAAAGAACTGCTTGAATGACTAAAAAGTAATGGAAACATTTTACACCAACCCTGATAAGGGTGCATATCTTTACACCTGTTGTTCTAGGAAATGCAACTGAAAACACTGTTGATGACACGAAGAAAAAAGGAATGAAGTACGTCAAATAATGCATGGTGGAATAAATACTGCTATCTCATATTTACGGGGAGGTAGCAGTGTGCTAGATAGCAGAGTGATAAGTGTGCCTTAAAAAGTATAGATCGACTGATAGATAAGAGAACTGAACGACTTGCAAACCAAGGGATCCTATCTACAAGCAAAAGAAACGGAATTCCTGTATAAAATGTTCAAGCTGGGATATTTTATGATCATACTAAAAAGGAAGAAACAGTGACAGCACAAGCAAAATAATACATGGTTGCAAAACAAAATTCAAGACTGTAATTCAGCTGAGGTCTGCTGATCCCACAAAGCACAAAAGCACAACTCAAACAACTCCTGAATGACAATGAATGACTGAATTCCAGCCTCAGTATTTCAGCTAAAATCAGGATGCAACATAAAACAGCAGAATAAGAGTCTTAAATCTGTTTCTTACAGTCTGTGGGTGAAAAATGTCAAGAAGCCAAAATGGCAGCAGCTACCATTTGTGAATTTTAAACAGATAATTAAATGAAAGAAAGGCTCCTGTACACAGACAGGAGATTTAAAAGGTTAATGAAGGTATAATAAAGATGGAGATCTGACTATGAATGCAATAGTGACTTGAAAAAACAAATGTTAATGATGGGCAGAAAAGAAAGCTGATTAAAACAATTTCTGTTGAACTCTCGCCTTCCCACTTCCATTGGACTTTTTGTGGTCATTTATTATACATATGTACATACATAAAATATAAATACATATAAAATTGACATCTAAATACAGAGAGACATATCTAAAGATATTTTTTCACCACAAAAGATTGCTTAGCTGAAAAACCAGTCAGAATATAGATATTTTCAAAGAGAGAGTAATGTGGGATCTCAAACTGTGACGACCTCCCATGACCCATTCTGAATCAGTAAGGCCAGTAAGAGACTATATACGTGTTTATCAAAAAACCTAACAAACAGTTTTTATTTCAGCTCTTCTACTTCACCTTGCCAAGCGTCCATAACAAGCTGAAAGTTTATGTAGCTTTCAGTAGCTATTTTATCTTTTCTCAGTATTTTGAAACTATCTAAATGTATGGATGGCAGACACAACTTCCACATTATTATAATGTTTTACTTTTCAGCCAGGTAACTTGGGTGGTAAGACTGGAGGTAGATACAAATTTCCTCTCACTGACTTCCAATTTGCTCAAGGTGGATGGAGCAAAGTTATTTGTTTCTCCATAGTAAGATTTACAAAAGCTATGACACAGTGTTTGGGTTAACACGATAGGTATTAGGGATAGTATTTTGGGGCAAACACCATCTTAGGCAATACTTTTCATACTTGAGAGCTCTTGAATAAATAAATGCAGCATATTCTGACAGTTTCAGGTTATCCCTGAGTTTCTCATTTTCCATAGAAGTATTTCTGTGATAAAGCACATCCTGTCTCCTATTCATGGAATATCTCAAAAGATCCAAAAAGTCTCTAAACTTTTCTCTAAATCTCTCAAAACTTGCATTGGACTTAATGCCTATAAGAAATTATTCTAAACAATTTAAACTGCAGTCTGGATTAATTACAAACATGTAAAATGAGGACACAAATGCATATATATTTGGTTGTGTAAAACTTTTTTATGGTATTACTGTTCTCCCTCAGGCCACATCTTACAAAGTAAGCTTTGAAAGAATGAAAGCTCTTCTGAATCTAAGTACCATGGCGTCTTCATGTAGACCCTAATGCAACAAATATTTATCTTGCATACTGTATACAGCTGTAATACTGTTCTTAAACAATGTAAATAACAGTGACTTAAATCTACCTTCTTCTTTCAGTAGAAAATAAGCTCAGTGATATTTCTGGAAAAAGAAAGAGAAGTAAGGAGCTTTATAAAATATTTTTACTGACAGAATAGACAAAGCACATTTTATCTGAAAGATACTCTAGCTCCAAATTCAAGTGGCACTGTCTCAGGGGACCTGAAAGTCCTAAAATGTATGTTCAATTATATAAAACTTTTCATCAACATGAAGAGATATAATTCAGCAAAACCTGCCTGGAATTAATGCATTGGGCCCAGAGGCTGAAATGGGTGTGCTCACAGAAAGGTGAATTTAAGCCTTTTTTGCATATCCATATCCTTTCTAAGAGTTTACCGAGTTGGACTCTAAATAGGTTAGAAAGGACTCAAGGCGTTAACATTTATGTTTCCTTGCCAAAGCATCAGACTGACTAAAACCACCACTAGCAATGGCTCCTCTTCCTAACCATGCCCCTTTACCAGAGAATAGGAAAGCAGTAGTGTAGAAAATGTAAGAGTGGTCCTAATCCTCTGAATATTTTCTGTGTAGGAGGAATTTGGGATGGTGGTAGGGTAGCATATATTGCAGGAGGAGTGCAGAGCGTCCTCAATAAATTCCAGCTTTGGCAAGCATATTCTCACTGATTTCATAATTGCTGACAGTTGTTAGTTGGCTACAAGAGGATTGGAGTTGAGAGTAAGTGCAGTAGAGAAACTGCTTAAAAAGGGAAAAGGGAAAGAAAGGAATGCTCTGGCATCAAACATGAAACAAATCAGTAAAAAAGCAGGATCCCAATACTGGTGATGGAAATAACGGTGGAATAACCCGCAATACCTCACTCTGCAATGTCCGGATGTGGAAGAAAAGGGGCAGTCCCCAAGGCAGCGTGCAAGCCAATCAAGCAACATACCGAGTGCATATGTGATCTATACTCAAACACACAGAGTGAGCTTGTTATGGCATGCAGACAGATGTCCTGGCCTGAGATTTAGCTAACTCAGTAGGCCACGAGACAGTACTGAACACAACATGAGAAATTGTTGGAGACAGTAAAGAACAGCGTGAGAAGGTGACAAAAGGGACACAGAGCGTGGTGAAGGGGAGTCCTGTGAGAAAGACCAAACTGTATGGGTACTCGTAGGGGAGAACTGGGGACCTTTTGTGGAGGGAAGAGCCTTGCAAGGGCATATCAAGTAATGCCATAAAAGGCCAAGGTTACCTAAGTAACAGTATTAGAAATACCAAGTTTGGGTATGGATGGAGGACAGCAACTGGGGAGACAGGGATCTGGGTTTGGCCCCTGGATAGACCATATGTGTGGGGCCAGCCCCTGACCTGTTTGATTGCATGTGCGTGTGTGTCACTGCGTGACCACCAGCAAGCTCTTATCCTCAGCAGCTGGACAAGAGTGCTGTGGGTGTTCACGGGGTGGGGGGGGCGGTACTTTGGGCACGGTTTGCTTTGTTGGTCTATGTGTCTGCTTGTGCCTCACAGGGTGTGGTGTGTGTGTAGACGTGCACCTCCGTGTGTCTGTGTCCGTGTGTGTGTACGTACACCTCTGGAATACATGCCTTCCCTGCTACAGGCTGGACCTGCAAATGGGAACGGCAGCAAACAGACTGAGAGGAGAAACCACCTGGGCTGAAAAGTCCACCAGATTAGGGTTGCTGTAACAGAGCTTATCTCTGGAAGTCCTCTGCTCCCACTTAATAACTGTGGGGTTTACGCTTGGAGATGGAGAACCTTTGTTGATATAATAAAACTAAAAATCAAACTGGAAGTTTAAAGGTGTTGCATAAGTGAAATATATGTGCTCCGTCTAGCTAAGAAAATAAAGTCCCTTCTTTTTCTCTCTCACCTGCCCCACCTACCATATGTGCATGCTTATGTATGTTCATTGTACAGTGTAATATAAATTTCCATTAAAAGGCTGTAAAATATAGATAGCAAGGGAAGCAAACCAAACATCCCACAGGCATTTGAAACAGAGTTAAAAATTAGTTTTAGGAGGCCAGCCTCAGAGATCTCTAATGGGGCATCCAGCTGTGACAGCTTTGCACACTGTGTGTGTTATGTATGTGTGTATGTGTATAAATAGGTAGATAAATCAATATATAGACAGATAGATGTAAAAGAATCAATATATTTTTGTTCCATCATTTTTGTTCAGCTTGAACTTCTTGCTTGAACCTTACAGAGGGGCAGGATATATTTCTTTGGGAGAGGGCAAAAGCTTCATGCTACAGGTGTCACTGAACATACCATCCTTATGCATAAAGTTCGTTTTTGCCAGACAGATAAAGGATTGATTTGTATTTCTTTGAGGGTTCATTTGGTGGTGATTTTTTGGGGGGGTTTGGTTGGTCGGTTGCTTTTGCTTTATGGGTGATTTTCTTTTTGATGAAGTATTGCTTACTAATGTAGGCAGGAAGGACATGAACAATCTGAATAGATCCACAGCCATGCCTCTTCCTATTTTTTGACACTGTTTTCAAATATGTCACTCAAAACAAGAGTAATTTAATGGCGATAATGTATTTCTAATGAATCCAAATACTTTGTGATGAACACCAGCTTTCATCTTAAAGATGGTTTATCAATAGTACAACCTTGTCAGGAGAATATCCAGAGAAATTTACTGATATCAGCATACCAAAATAATTAGGCCATTATTACTTACTTCCTGCATCTGTCCTCTTATTTCTGGTTTTGCCTATGTGATTACACAGAAATAGCACTGTAATGCCCAATAACACCATTCAGTTAGGAACTATATTTGTACAATTCATAGCATGTAGTTTTAGATGAGAATCAAGTAAGTAAATGCCCTTAGACGCACACCCTGAGTATCATCCTGCCTACTATAAAAGAAATCAGAGGACTCAATCCAGTGAAACAACTTCCTCCAGAGCACATATATCTCAGCACACAGTGGCTACTCAGTGTGCAAAGCTGTCACAGCTGGATGCCCCATTAGAGATCTCTGAGGCTGGCCTCCTAAAACTAATTTTTAACTCTGTTTCAAATGCCTGTGGGATGTTTGGTTTGCTTCCCTTGCTATCTATATTTTACAGCCTTTTAATGGAAATTTATATTACACTGTACAAACAATTAAAGGAGATAAATAAATAGCACTGCATTGAAGCAACCTTGACGATTTTTTTTTTCATTTTCATAGTATTAATTTCAGCAAAAAATTATTTTATAAAAATTCTACCTTAAATTTAAAACTAGAATGTCTTTATGGTAATTATAATGGAATAAAATAGAGGTTGTGGACTCTAATATTAAATGTATATACTTCAAACCTAGGTTTTCCATTTTGCAGATGCTTGCAGATGAAAGTTTATCTGAGCATGGAACAGCATTTGTGGGGGTAGTAGTAACCATATCTGTCAGTCATGATGCCACAGCTGCACTGCTGCTGTAGTCAACATTAAATCCTAGTGCTTGATGCTTCATGGTGCAGTAAGCAATAAAGCAGAAAAGAAGTCAAGAAAAAAAAAGTTTGCTTGTTATCCCTATTGGCCAGAATCTCAGCTGGTATAAATCAGTACATCTTCACTAACCTCAGCATAGCTTGGCTGAGTTATATTACCCATTTCTTTAGACATGCCATTCACGATGTTTTTCTATTCAGCAATATATGATCAGGTATACATATATTTCCTAAAGCTGCATGAACTATAAAAATACACATACACACACGTATCAGAAGTATCCTATCTTCAGAATACAATTACTAAAGCTAAAGGAAGTGTCGAGACAGAGAAGATGATAGTATTCAGACTATATAATTTGAAACTAAAACTCTGACTGTGAAATTGGTTTGATCTGTAGACAAATGTCAGCTCTGTGCCCTATTAAAGTTGCAATTGTTTTAAAAGGACATATCAGTGAGCGTGAAATGTTGAATAAATGTTAATTGGAAGTCAAAGAAAATATCATGAGTAAAATAAAATATACAAAGAAAAAGAACTTTCAATCTACAACACAGTAACAGATGGATCCAAGAAAGAAAAACATTGCCAAATAGTCAGGTTCCACAAAACAAGACAGATACTGGAAGATAGTTTAATTTTAATGAGCATAATCCTGATTTTTTTTTTTTTTTTAAAGTAGCTACCATGAAAATATATTACTTTTCAAGATTTAATTGCACGATTACATTGATTGTTGAGCTACTTATTAGCTATCCTACATATGCTTAGCAGTGTAAAAATGCATGGGATTTATGATTGCTATACCACAGTATACCCATGTAAAGCATTAAGGATTTGTATAATCTAATTAGAATGAGGAAATAACAATTTGTAATGTTCTACCTTTTTATTATTCATCCAAGACTAAGTATTATGAATTATGTTTTTTAAGTACTTCAATCATTTTTCTGTGGTACATTTGTACAGTTTGACAGCAGCAATTTAAAAATGAAGACAGAAGAGGGATTTGATTTTTATTTTTAATTATGGAAATGCAATCTTCTTCACATCTACTTTCAAAATGATGACTAGAGGCTATTTGCTTAAGTGAACGGTGAACAGTATGAGGAGTGAATAATCATACTTTCTGCAGGTACTGTATAACTTACGAAATTATACTATATCCTACTTATGAGTAAAAACAGCATTTTGTTGGAATGCAGTAATCACATCTTGTTGTGGGACAGCAGTCATGAATTTTATGGGTATACTCTTTTCTAAATCCTGCTAAGAATTTTGTATCTTGGCAAAATAATATTTTAAAATATTTTAACCTTAATAATGAAATAAAACCTGTGTGTAGTATTACCAATGTCACCAGTCTAACACAATCGTTAAAAAATCAAATGCAGTAATTATTATAATATTGCTGGACAGAAAAAAAAAAAAAAATCTAAGGTCAAATGATACCTAGTTTAACACAGATTTTGGCTGAATATACCAATAAATGAAATAAACTGACATTGACTATTCTGTGAGAAAACAAGACATAAAAGCTTGGTATCATATGAGTCAGTAAGAAATTTCCCATTGGCACAGGCTGAGCAACTATTTGATTTTAGGCTTTTGTCTTTTTTTGTTAAAAAGGGTATTCGCATTTCCAGTTCTGCTAATCTGACACTTTGATTGTATGTTACTGAATTTTCCCCCTCTCACACTCTTGGAGAAGAAAAGATCTGATAAACCACTTCTGAATTTGTTAACAACAACAAAAAAGGCCCTCTTACTATTCATTTATCTTCAATACACAACTGCATCTAGAAAATCATCCATGGGAAAGAATATAATATCTATTAAATTGTAATCCTTGGCTCACCTCATATACAGACCTAATCCCCATACTCTCCAGAGAAGCTTCGGTTTTAGCCTTGAAATAAAACCAACCAACTACAACGGAGTCAGTCAATCAATGTCATGAAGGCAGCTTCAGCAACCTTACCTAAGAACTCCATTTATTTTTCATTGGTAAAGAAAAAAAAAAGAAAAAAAAAATTCCACCTTTCCATATTCTTTCTATTCTTCTCACTTTGTTAGGCCTTACTTGATGATGAAAAGTTTTGCTGCCCTAATGTTTAGCAAAAGTTTTGTGGTTTGGTTTGTTTAAGTATTGATAACAATAACCCTATACATATTGCATGAAGTACGTGCATATGAAAAAAACAAAACAAAGAAAAAAACCCCAAAAAACAAAAAGAACAGAAAACAACCCACAAGCAAAAAAACCCTAGATAGATAGTAACTGCTTGACCTTAAAAAGCAAAGGCTTATGAGGAGTTACAAAAAGGTTTTCGTCTCTTTAGACAGTAATCATAGGATCCCCTAACAGATTGCTGTATATTCCTTGAGGAGTGCAATTCACTAGCTGAGTAATCCTCTCTTGAAACTGGGTAACAACAGAGGGAACAAGAAGAAGAAGAGAGGAAATCAGCTACAAGCTTTAGGTTGTTAACTTCAGATTCTCCTACTGGGGGGCTAATCTCCCTTCCCACCCAAAGGAGAGAAGACCCCCTTCAGAGTATGAACTTGGTCTTCTGAACTACGCTCTGAAGAAGCCTATCAGCTACGCAGGAACTTTTCACATGAACTCTCAGCAGGCCTCACACCTCCTATAGTGTAGGATAACTTCCATTAGGGCTATGCATGAAAAGGAGAGTAATTTAGTAATGGAGTTTCACATGAACATAGAAATACGAGAAAGATCTTGTTAATGTAGTTAATTAGTACGGATCATAACTTTACATGCAAATGAAATGCCATGCAAATAGTTTTCACACTACGCCCAAGGTTACCATTTTTATTATATTTCAATTTGCATGTTGTACTTTTACATATAGGACAGCCGAGATTATTTGAGATTATATGTATTGAAATGTAGGTTCCAGGTTAGAGACCGTGAAGGCTTAATTTTTCATTAGTTCCATTCTGTTTTCTCATTTTGAGAAACTAATACAAAACACCTGTCCATAAGGTCAGAAGAATAGTGTCTTCTAACTTATTATATAATAATAATCTCCAGAAGCTAGTGTTTTAAATGACAGATTTGGTTGAGTGCTACACAGAGGATTTCTGTAATGAGAAGCAGTGTAGTCAGGAGAAGTTTCTTAATAGAATGTCTTCAAATTGAGAGTGCAAGCTCTTCCAGAAAGTGAGGAACAAGCTTTACTATGTAACACAGGATTTTACATTGTTCTTCAACTGTCACCATCCGTATATGTGATCAGCATAACACATAGAACCAGTTTTTCTCAGCGGTACACATTTTAAAAAATCATTATAAAATTATTTCTCACTAAATATATCAATAAACTGCAATAATTAAGAAAAATGTCATCTCTGCATATGCTTATTTATGGCATTCTATACCACCTTCTTTTCTATTGCCAGTTCAACTTCTTCTATCACTATTCTTAATCCAAAATAATCCTTATTTGGTGGGATGATCCTGCTGTTTTAGTTTTCAGCTATCCCATCTTGCTATGCTTCATGGAGTGCATCAGCACTTTAGATCAATCTCCTAGTCTACAGTCATGTATTACTCATCCCATTTCTGTACCTTCCGTCTTGTTTGACTCATTGTCCACACTGCTGCACATTTATGGGGACAAATAAATCAGAATCTTTCGGGGTTGATGGACTATCAAGGTTCAGTCACCTCTTACTATTATTTATCCCTTCTTATACGTTGATACGGCAGTTATGGAACAGCAGCGTTTCCTTCATTTCCCAGAAGGGCAATGCAACAAAGGGGATGGAATATATCCTGTGCAACTTCAGACATTCATCTCATCTAAAAGTGGCTGTCCAAAACAGTTCAGATGAACCAAGTCCAGTACTGCCCATTTCTCTCCAATGAATAGAGGGAGTTTAGGATGATAAGCTGAGATGCAGTCGTCTGAAGTTAAGGGAGATAAATCCAAGTCCACCTGTCCAAGGTCACCTAAGAAGCCTGAAAACACATTTCAACTCAAATCTCAGGTTTATATTGTGTATGTTGGACCACCAGAGAAGTACAGTGATGGAATAAATTTGTCAGACTAAGGAGAAAGGGTTAATGGTGTAGTAGTGTTCTTATGAACTGAAAGGAAGCTTTTCATTTATGGATGTCACAATTCAGGAGACAAAACCCCACTGTCTTCAGAATCCCATTTGATATAAATTACTTTCATCCTTTTCAAAATTTTAGAAACTACAGTTATGGTTTATATTATTAATTCAAATTCTTTAAAATAACCTGCTCCTTAAGAAGGAAGTGTATTTAAAAAACAAGTTTACAGTTTTTAAAATTAAATGCACAGATTTAAGATCTCCCTGCATCTAGGCCCATTTATTATTTCAAACATAAAAAAAATGAAGAGTCAAATGATGAATATGCAAATACTTGTATTAAGTCTTACACAAAAGAAGGGATCTAAATGCTCTTGAAATAATTGAGCTATTGAAGGCTGAGATCTAACTTGTACAGCTATAAGAATGTCTCTGTTACACTGAACACATTCTGTTGACTCAGGTAATGATATTTTATGCAAAAAAGTGTATTAATGGATCCATATTAAAATCTGATACTGGTTTTACTGATATTTTTGTCTTTGTGATGTTCCATGCTCTAGTCCTTTTAAAATGAGTTGAACAGTGCATATGAAAGCACCAAACAACGGATAAAGAAAAGATATGGCTAGAAGTGAATAAAAGATCACTTCTCCTTTCATTCACTTTGATGTCCTGCTCTCACACTATTTTTAATAGTAGATACTGTCATTCTGAGTTGAAAATGTGACTCCTACTAGCATAAGGTTGAATTATTATCCAACACAGAATGACTTTAAATTCCAGTTCTTACTAGGCAAAGACAATGACAACATCAAAAACTAATTGCTTTTTAAAGAATTTTTTTTTTTCAAATTAGCCACTTTCTTAGTCCATATTGGTCAGGTTCTGGTCTGACAGGATAGTGTAACAGAGTGACTGACTGAAAATGAAAATCTCATATGTTGTTCATATCCACTTTTAAGGACTGAAATTATTTACATATGCTTTTGAATAGTGTATCGTTTGCTTTGTTTCGTCTTATGGATGGTTCTAATGTACTTTTACCTGTGTTTGCTATGGAAGACTAAGGGCTGCATTTTACTTGTAAACATTAGGACCACTTAGCCACAAACAAATCCTAAGCACCTCTTTGCTGCACAGCTGCTTTCGGTGCAGCTTTCATTGCAGGGGTGCAACTTTAACAGTTAGGATTGCTATATTTTGCAAATGAGAATTTACACATGCACAGTGAAAGCTGAGCATAGAAAATTATGACAAACCCAATCTTGACTTGCACAAGGCATAAATTGGCCAGGACCCCGACAAAGATCAAGTGTCTTGTGTCAGTCATTTAGTTATTTAAGCAGTGTTTTTCCTTTAACAATAAATAGCATGTTATGACAATCCTAATAGGGGGTGATTGATATGAAATTACACTGGTAGAGCCCTTGCAGCTGTTCTAGCATCAGGTTCTCCAGAATTTCTTAATGGCCATTGCATAACTAACTCTTCCTCTCAACAGAACTTGGTACATGCTGGGGAAGCAAAGATATGACATAACTTTTTTCCTGTTACCTCTGAAATGGTTTTTACTTTAAATATTATTAAAAAGACCAGGAAGGCTGCAACTATGTGCTCTAATAGGGCTAAAAAGGATGAAAGCTTTTTAAAATCTTACATAGGAACAATTTAGCTCATACAAAAGCAACTTAAAGAGGTTGCTCCTACCATTTACCTTATTTTCTCATGAAGCCCACCTGTACTATAATCTGAGAATAGATTTCTGTACCAATTAAATATGTGTCTTCTCTAAACTACACTTATCAAAAGAATACTTGCCTACAAAAGGTAATAAAACTAAAAGCTGTAGGTGTATTCATTCTCAGAAAATCTCCAATTTCCTCAAAAAGAAAAAAATATGCAGTATTTCTGTACACTAAAACACTGGAACTTTTCTGGAATGAATAACATTTTCAGTCCTCGTGATTATTTCTAGCAACTCAAAACAGTGTGTTCTGCTTGTATAATGAGTATTTAATTTAGACGCATATGCACACTCACTTCTATACAAGCTGAACTCCATCATAAGCATCCTCTTCATTTCACTTACCTTGATTTACCCTCAGAATCACTTTGAAGACTGCAATATACAAAAGTGATTAAAAGGCATTAAAAGCAAAAAGGCATGAGGTCAAGAAATACATGTAGAACCAGTAAATAGTACCATCAGAAAGTTTTTTAAGAAGCACTTTTTTTTCTAGAATGGACATAACACAATATCGCATGCCATATTACAAGATGTGATGAATAGTCTATAATTTGTTAGATGGACTATAATTTCAGAATTTAATTTTCATTGTTGTTTTGAAAAAAAAAATACACCACCATCCCTCACAAAATCCCCCCAAAACCCTAACACTTCAAAATATTAAAAATGTTCACGTGTCACTTTTAGTATTACAGGATGATTGGTAATCAACAAGGTCCATAAATCTTAGGCTACAATTTCCTTTTTATAAAATGGATTTTTTTTTCTCT
>NW_009192008.1:62044-63824 GCF_000690835.1 Fulmarus glacialis
ACAATTCCTAAGCCTTTTTTTCCACAAAAAGAAAAAGTAAAACAAGAGAGAGAGAGAGAAGAGAGCATAAGCATCATTCAACTCTTGTAATTCAGGTAGGAGCATACCAAATACCCCAGTGTTTATGAGTTCCTGTTGCAAGTGAAGTCATCCCTAGAATCATAGCATATATGCTAACACACACGAAGATTTTTCTAAGTATGTCTTTGTCTGTATTGACTTTCTTGTCTCTAAGTATGGTTTTTCCCATGCATGTTACTGCAATGCAACGATCACTGTTTGGGAATGTACTACCAGACTGGAAAACATCTGAATTTGTACTATGATGAAACACATTCTCAAATACAAATAGGATATTAGGCATTACGACTATTAATTCTTGACTTCATATAATGACTTACTATGTTGAAGACAGGTAGTAGAAGAATTTGACCTCTGAAACCACAGCTGTGATTTGAACCAGGTTTTTTCAGTGCTAAAGGAAGAATAAGCAGTTTGTTACCTCTGTAATTCTCTGAAGGTGTGTTTGGAAGGACCCAAGGATGTGCTCAGTGGATCTAACTACTTTTACTCTGAATTTCTTCCTAATAATGAAAATTTCAAAGGCAAAGAAAAAATAGGAGGGTTATGTTTTCAAACACACACAAAAAGGATTTCATTCTTCCATAAACTATGTATCATTGACTTCTATTTCAAACTTCTTCCCAGTGTAAAGTAAAATGCAATACGTACTTACAACTATGTGAATGATAGGAGGGAGGGCTTGTTTTACGCTAGTTTTGCCAATCACTACTAATACAATGGTGAGTAGATTAACAGATGCTGCCAATAGTCTCTGGGGATGTGCAAGTACATTAAGATGACTTTGCAATGCATCACTCCCGCTTACCATGTAATTAAGTTACAGTTTTCTGTATCTAATTTCATTAATATGGATTAGTCAAAATATCAAATAAATGCAGACTTGCAAAATGTGTGTGTCGATAAAATAAACATAGCGTTCTAGTAACAAGGTAGGAGTCTAACTTCCATAAGATGCCTATTCAATACTGCTACTCAGTTGTCATTCACATGGGTAACTGAGGTTATCTGAACTGTGCATTTATGGCCACCTCCTTTTCACAATTCCTCACTACTCTAATATGCTGTGAGAAATGCTTCTTTCAGTTCTCTGAAGGTGGAGTCTTCTGTTTACTTGTACCAATTCTCTGGGATAACATTATATAAAAGCAAAGGTGAAAAGGAGCTCTATGCAGGATGAATTAACTGAGGTAAGATTACTCATAAATGAGCCAGCAGCCCATCACAACAGACCACAGAGTCAACAAAGAATCTGTCATAGTTATAGTCAAGAGGAAAATGAGATTTGAAGGAAACAAAAGAAATCATGAGTGTCTACCTGGTGAGAAACGATGTGTCCAAAATTAATATGGTTTTCATAAAGTATTAGTATGGTTTTCATACAGTAGCTTGATGTGTACCTTTCTGATACACAAATATTGTGATCTTTAGAAACCTACTGTTCCTTAAATGAACATCTTACAAATGGGAACTAAATAGTAGCTAAGAACCAAAGCATCTAGCCACAGTCCTTTAAAGGGGGCAGGCACTGTCTTATGTTGAAAAAGAAATGAAGGAGACTAGGTTTATTTTCTCCCTTCCTCCTTTCCTCTCTCCTTCTTTCTTTCGTCATTCCATCACACTTGTCTCTTCCTTTGAAAATTATAAATAATTACCCTTATAAGTGTGTACAGTGCTAAAGGAAGAATAAGCAGTTTGT
>NW_009192009.1:0-226 GCF_000690835.1 Fulmarus glacialis
CCCGCCTGTCGGATCCTCTCATTGGCTGCTTTGGCCCCAGGGGAGGTGCTGTCGTGGCTCAACCGTTGGAACGAGCTCTTCTGGCGCTCTCTGGCGCCCCCACCTGGCGGCCCCCGTTACCGACCCGGTCCTTGGCGTGCTGGGAGGAGAGGGGCGAGCCTGAGGAGAAGGTCTGCCGGCTGCTCTCCAGCCGGCTTCCTCCTCATTTCGGCCACCCCCTGAGGAA
>NW_009192009.1:278-1798 GCF_000690835.1 Fulmarus glacialis
AAAGCCAGTCTTCCTGGAAGAAAAGCTCGGACTTAATCCACCTTGACCCATTCCCCATGGCTTCTCGAGTCTCTTGTTGGGCAGGTGTTTCACCAGGCCAAAGGCTTCCACCCCCATCTCCCGGGGAAGCTCTTTAGATCCCAGGACACCTCAGGCTGCTGGGAACAGGACTGCTTTCCTTTCAGATCCCCTTCTCCAAATCGCACCCTATCCCTGCAGAAAATGCATTTCCACCCCAGAGAGAGGGCGATGCCATGCCCACCAGAGCCACTTGGTCAGCCCAGGGCTACAGAAGCAAATACAACTCACTGCCCGCCACCTCCTCAGCATCACCTCGCATGTCCCCCCTGTATCTGCACTGGCATCACCTCGCACGTCTCGCCTGCGTCTCCCTGAGCATCACCCCGCACAACTCCCTCAGTGCCATCTTGCATGTCCCCCTTGCATCTCCCACGGAGTCACGTCACATGTCCTGTCCCCCCCGTCTCCCTCAGCATCACCTTGCTCATGCCTCCCGCTTCTCCCTCAGCGTGAGTTTGCATCCACACTGCATCTCCCTCGGCATCACCCCATCATTCTCCTCCACACCTTCCTTGGTGTCACCTCGCACATCTCCCCTGTGTTTTCCTCAGCATCACCTTGCTCGTTCCCCCCTACACGTCCCTCAGCATCCCTTTGCTTGTACCCCCCGTGTCTCCCTCCATGCCTCCACCTCCTCCTTGCTGATCTCCTTCACTCTGCCTCTCCACCTCAGCAAATGGCCCCAGCGCTGTCGCACTGCCTGCCTTCCCCTTCTGCTCCGTACTGCAAGGCAGCACACAAGAGCAGAGTGGTGGCGAGAGCAGCCCTTCACACCTGTTTAGTAAGTGAAGGAGAAGTGGAAGAAGAGAGAAAGAAAACCAAACAAGCTATCTTCCTGGTTGTGTCCCTTCCCAACCCAATGCTCTCCCCTCCAACTACTCACTGGCAGGGCCAAATAACAAATAGAGAAGGCCATAAGTAAACCAATGCCCAGCCACTTCCCCAGCAAAAGATGGCTAACCTAATGAAACCCTTTCTTTTTCCTTTTTGGTGCTGAGCATGACATTATATGGCTTTTTTTGGTTAGCTTGGGCCATCTGCCTGCATGTGTCTCCTCCCAAGCTGTGGTCCACCCCCCAGTCTATTCACTGGGTGGGGGGCGAGTGAGGGACAGAGAAGGCCTTGCCAGTGTGCAAACTCTTGAGCAGTAGCTAGGACACTGGTGTGTTATCAGCATTGTTTTGGTCACAAATCTAAATCACAGCACCATACAAGCTGATATATATTCATATATCGATAGATAGATGGATATAGATATATTCATATATAGAGATATATTAATATATATAGATATATTCCTAGGTGCACCATCCCACTTCCTCATGGCCTCCCCATGGTCATGCAGATCAAACCACAGGGTGGCACATGGCATGTGCCCACGTTTCCATTCCCTTTCGGCAGGGAAGGTCCAACTCTTGGTAGCTGAGATGTTGGGCTGT
>NW_009192009.1:2261-68281 GCF_000690835.1 Fulmarus glacialis
GGAGGTTGGACTAGATGACCTTTAAAGGTCCCTTCCAACCCAAACCATTCTATGATTCTGTATCATAGCCCGCAGAGAAATGGACGTTTTCCAGATGCCACCTGGAGGGATCTTCGTGTTCCCACAGCGAGTATGTTTGCTTCTGTCACCCTGGACAGGCCAAGTGTGCATGTTCTCAGCCTGTCTTTGGTTAGGTGCCTCTCTGTTTCTTCTTAAAGATCCTATCTGCTTAGATGTGTGCCCCCATCATCCCTGCTTATGCCTGGGGGGATACCACCTGGGAGCCCTCTTAAGACTCCAGGTGAAGGCATTTACTCCAGGTGAAGGCATTTGATGACTATTTTGTCACCCTGGACAGGCCAAGTGTGCGTGTTCTCAGCCTGCCTTTGGTTAGGTGCCTCTCTGTTTCTTCTTAAAGATCCTATCTGCTTAGATGTGTGCCCCCATCATCCCTGCTTATGCCTGGGGGGATACCACCTGGGAGCCCTCTTAAGACTCCAGGTGAAGGCATTTACTCCAGGTGAAGGCATTTGATGACTATTTTGAGGAAAGGCCCCATTTTCTCTAAAGCATAAGTGATTCCCATCAGTTGGGAACAGGACACCAAACAGGGGAGACACATGATCTGAGTTTTGACAGGGAGTCCTTTTTTTCCAGGTCCTTGGAAAAACTTTTGGGTTTTAAAACTTTTAGGTGGACTGGATGAATCCAGACAATAAAGTGCAACAGTGCCACTTAAGGGTTTAACTTAACCGATATTATCTTAATATTGTCTAAACAAGACAGAAATGAGGGGTGTGGAGTAGTGGACCAAAACTGGTATCAGAGCTTGACGTAAGTCTTAGATAAAGTAGTAAAAAAAAGTGTAAGCCAGCCATAATTCTCTTTGGAGGCTTTTAAAAGATGGAGGAGAGAGTGTGTACCTCCTGATTGTCAGAAAGCACTGGGATTTTCCACTATGGCATGCCATCAGCATGTCAAGCATGACACTGATGAAATGTGTGTCCTGACCCAGCAGTTTTGGGAACCAAGTATGTAATGGGAGGTAGGGTTTCAATCGCCTCTTTCATGCCTCTCAATATACCTTTTTATTCCCTACACTTGGCTTCACCTAATTGGATTCTAGGCATGTCTGTCTCTTGTGGCACCTCTGCAAAGCTTCTAGGAGGAGGTTGTTGCTATACCCTCTGCTGTTATACCCTTGACGAATATTAGAGTAATTAAGGGCACAGGCGTGAGTTGTTCTGGAGTTGCAAGTGGTGTCAGCTGTTGGCCGTGGCAGCACAGAAAGCAGAGAAAGCATAACAGCAGAGAAAGCAAGCTCATTTTGTGGTAATAAAGATGCTTCTAGGGGTTCAATTTTTGTGGATAAGGAGTAGACTGGACTGGCGGAGAGGAGAGAAGCAAAGTATATCAGTAGGCAGCCAGCTTACTGTCAGCTAAGGGGTAGCTTCAGCTTTACTGAAGTTTTTGGGGTATACTGAACCAGAGAAGTCCCATTCCCTCCCTACAAGCCCACTGCCTGGGAACTCCAGGTTGCTTTAGTTTCTGGAATTTTATACCAAGCAGCATGGTGGTTTTCACTGGAATCTTAGCAATAGATTGGAATACAGTAAGAACAAGAGCCTTTGCTGGCATAAAACGTTGCTGAGATTTGAGAAAGTTGCTTAGTGGCAGACTGTTGCCCTCCTCCGTTCTGCTGGTATCAGGAAGATTGGCATGGTGTCTGTTGTTACGCTGAAGCCACAATATGCCAGAAATAATTTACGGATTGAAGGACCTGCGCTTGATGGGCAGAACTGAGCTGAGTGAGGCGTGTTGATGCTTCTCTATCTGTGTGACATTACCATGTTTCTGGATAAGACTGAACGTCACAGAGAAATAGATTTGATTCGTGGCAGCCTTTATCCTTAAGGACAATCCCTGTGCCTTTTAATGCGTGCATTTTAACTAGGTGGTGCAAAAAGCAGGAGCAAGATGACATCTTATATCTGGTCATATACATGCATAGCCTGTGTTCATCTGCCTCGGTCCATTGCTACCGTCTTAGTACCTGGAATCCCCAGAAGAGGGAACTGACTGGCCAGCAATCAGTGCAAGAGATCAATTTTTTTTCTGTCTCCTTCCAAATCTCTTTCATTCTCACAGCTCTGAGGGAAGTGGCCAGAAACCTGAGTACATTCCCCATATGGAGACCGAGTTTCAGATGTTGCGTTACATCAGTCTCTACTGTTTATTTATTGTAGGCTGGAATGTTTTGCCTGCCTGTGTCATGGCCGGTTTCTCAAAGTGGGAGAGACTCATAAACCCCAGGATCTGCCTGGGTGTGACTAGCCTACTCTGCTAATGAGTAGATAACTGATAGTCCACTGAGGGTTTATTATATGTCAATAAAGAATTTAGATTAATGGATTACCAAGCAAATGCTGTGTGAAGTCTTTATAAAGCTCCAGCTTTGCACTGGGAGCATAAAGCTCTGACTGCTAGGCTGTCTGAGTGCTAAGGACTGAGAGACACAAAAGAAAGGCAGAGAAAGACCAAAGCCAGAGAAAATAAAATATAATCAGGTTAGGAAAGGCTATACTTTGCAGGCACTATGAAGGGCTTTCTTTCCTTTACAGTCCTTGCAGTCCTTTTACTGGTGCACATCTCCCAGGCTGTCTATGTTCAGGTGAGTTATCTGCTCTTTAATTTGTTGGTATTACAAGTTCAACAAAGTACTGATATTATGTGAAGTGTTGTGGCTGCAACAGGAATCTTGAACTAAACGAATAGACCTGAATTTTTGCTTTACTCTGGCTTGATATCAAACTTCATCTCCCTATGGTTCAGTTTTTCTTTCCGTAAAATGCTTCAGGTATTACTAACATGCTGTTGCGGTTTAATTAACTTCACCAGCCATATCACTGCTCTGAAATCCCTTGCTGACTGAGGCATTGTGTTTCCAGAGTTTTCTTTTGCACATAACCCCATGTGTTGTGAAGCTGCAAGAACTGGGGACACCTCTAACTTTATAGAATGATGTAAACAAGATGTGACAAAAGAGAAATTGTCTTGTCTCACCTGCTTCTAGGCAGGAAGTTCTTTATGAAAATAATCTGCAAGCTTATGTGATGGAGCCTACACACATGTCACATATAAAAAAAGGTGAAAGAAATGCTTAGCTGGATCCAATGAAATATTAATAGGCAGATAAGCTATATGAGGAGGCTATATCAAATTTTCCAGAATACACAGCACCTATGACTGATACTACATGCAACATGGAGGCAGTTAAGAAGGCACTTCAGTGCTCTCGTCTGTACTTGTGTGTGTTGGATCTGTCTGCACTCATCTTTGGAAATGGTTTGGGAGAATTAAGTTTGATTGCAATGTAAATAACTTCCTTAGAGTCCCAAGAGAACTAATATTTCTTAAACAATTATTGACACTCTATATATGTGCGCAGTAGGTTTCCAGGGATAAGGTACTATCTTTGTGCCTTGAAATACCCTTTTTTTCTCCTTTGGATGTCAGAGATATCCAGAGATAGCAGATTTAAGCTATTCCTTTCTTCCAAACAATTCTTTAACATTTAGAGTCTGCAGGGGAACAGATAGCTTCCTACTTAATGAAAAAAAATCTCAGTTTTCCACTTGGAGGCATTAAAAAAAAAACCCTGAACAAGAATAGCTGTTTCTAGGTTGGGTAAAAGTGTAGAAGGTGCAGCTCTGGAGTTTTAGCTCCTCTTTGTAGTTTGAATTCTTATCTCATTAATCTGTATTTTCCCCAATATATGTGCAGTGTACTCTGCATGTGTGTTGCACTCCTTTCACTTAGACTACCTGAGGTCCCTAAGGTCTGACTAATTATTTAGTGCACGAAGTTGGCTTATGCTCTTGTTTTCCGAAATTCTTCCCAAGACTTCCCTTCCCTCTCCCGTAATATGTCAGAAGTTGTTCATTTAACAAAATGTCTTGCAAAGCAGAAGTGAAGTTCCTTTGACTTCATATCATGTTTTTGAAGACTGACTATCGCTATCTCGACACTTTCCATCACAGATCTTGAACGAATACGATGGAAATTGGAGGAAGATTATTTGCTAGGTGTGGAGTAAAAATAAAAACTACAGAGATGGATTGCACAATTTCTGTGATAAAATCTCTTAGTTCAGCAACACTGTATGCACTTTCACCTTGGAGGGAAGATTGAGCTCTCTCTAATATATCTTTCTTGTCTGAAGTGGTGTGGTTTTTGTTTTGTTTTTTTGTTGTTCCTTTGTTGTTTTTTGTCACCAGGACATACGCGTCTCAGGGTTCATTCCTACTTTCTGGTTTCTCCGAAACTGTACCAGTGGAAATCCATCCTTTTTTAGTTCTCTGTTTTCTGCTTTTGAGGTCTGTGACCAATAGCTGAATCTAGAACTGCATTTATACAGGAAAAGTTAATTTTTCATAGGCAACGATGACTGACAAATTAACCTGAGTAAAATCATAAACTGACTGCAAGTAGAAAAGAGGTTTGACTTTGTTAAGTAAATGCATGTCCAGAGTTTATCTGGTTGGGTTTTTTTTAATTCTTTAACACCGAAATTCTGTGATTCTGTAAAAAAAACAACAAACCAAAACCAACTACCCTCCCCTCCCATCTCACACTATTCAACATTGGGCTCATGAGACTATGAAACAAGTGGCAATATTTGGTCTCATGCTGTATCAGAGTCACTTCACTTTATTTCTTTGAATGAGCAGGTGTTACTTGGTCATCCTACTGACTACATGTTGGTCATTAAACCAGGTTAAAACACATGCTAAAGATCAATTTGAAATGCTTATTTCTCTTATAGGCCAAACTCTGATTGTCTGCAGACATACACAGACTTTACGCACCTAGCTTAACAGTTGCAACACCTGCAATTTAAGTTTATGACCTCAACAGAGGAATTCACTTGAGCCTGAGGGAATGACCATTAACAGATGCACAGGGTCTAGCAATCTAAACCATGGAGTAATATTTCCCAGAGTACTGTCCCGGCCTCCTGAAGCTTTTGGTATGAGCTTTGAGTCAGAGTGTCGTATTTATGCTGCCAATAATTTGTGTTCCATTAATTGTGTGGACAAGTATTAAATTAATGGGAACTTGCCACAGTACCTTTGGGTGAGGGATTTCAGCTCTTAACACTGTGTAATGTGAAGGAATAGCTCCTTTTGTGTGGTTAGAGCCTGCCACATGACAGCCAACACTTGAAGTTCTCTACTGGTGTATTAGAAGAAAGAGTGAACAAAATAAATCCCCATTTAACTCATGATTTTGTAAATCTCTACCACATATTGCCCAGTCATCTCTCTTCTAGGCTGAAGATTCCCAGCCTGTATCTTTTGACCCCAGATTTTATGGTCTCTCTCATGGGAGTGAGAAATGCACTAATTCTGCCTCCATCCACTGTGATAAATAACAAAAGCTCTGACTAGCCAGCCAAGTCTCACTGCTGCTCTAAAAGGTCTTTGCCTCGAAGAGCTGATAATTTTGCATTCAGTCAGCACCGATTTTATCTAGGCTTTGTTTCAACTCTGTCTTTTCCCTGTAGTATAGTTTTTGGGAGAGCTTATGGTTGAAATGGAATGGATTTGTCTAAGGACTGACTTCCTGACACCTTTTTTTTCTGGTTCTGTCTACATAGGATGGAGACTTGAAATTCTCCCTTGAGTCCGTGAAGAAGCTAAAGGAGCTTATGGATGGGAACAGAAACATTAACCCTCGCATGGTGGTTTCAAAGGCTAGCTATTCTCCATGTTATGAAAAAGATCTCCCTGAGGAGTTCCAATCTGTGTGCAAAAGAGAAGATGCATCCACGATTTTTGAGAGGCTGAGTATGTAGCTCATATTGCATAGTCGCCATTTTTATCACACTTTTCAACCTTAAACATTCAAATAACAGCAGGCAAAGAAACGTAATTACTGTTGTGTCACTTCTAAAGCAGCTGAGAGAGTCCATGCTACCTTTCTACTACCCCTCCTACAAGGGCTGGACTATTTTTGCAAGAACTAATTTTACTTATACCAGTAATAACTTCAAGGAACATTAAAACTCATAAAACAGGAAGGGAAGGGTGTCTCCAAATCCCTTGATATGTGGCTCTGCTCTCCAAGAAATTCCCTTGCCATCTCATTGAAACCCTCTCTTTTCTTTCTAACAGACCTGGCTGTCCAAGAAGATGATTTGTGTGAAATCTGTGCCAATGCTGCCTGCGCTGGTTGCTTTTGATTAAGGATGAAACAATCCAAGGAAGATGTGTCAAGCTACGAAGTTTGTGCATTCATATTGCAAGATCACATACCTTCACAAATCAATATTTGGGCTCCATCTTCACTACAGTCAAACTGGAGCTGCTAGCTCATGTAGACATACCAGAGGTAGTCCTGAAGTAGTCGGATCAGGTGCCACCAGCAGTGCAGTTCTGGCAATAAGGAGACTGTAAACCTCATCTGAGAGGTTTCAGTTCTGCATGAGTTGTGTCACACTGGAATAAAAATGTCCTGGGCACGGTTTCATTTTCCGCTATTTTGTCTGGATTGGAACACAATGGGTGAAACTGAGCAGTCTCCTGCAGCCTTTTTTTTTTTTAATATCTAAATCTGCCTGTGATTTGGGTTCCCTTACACATAACACCCAGCAGCACTGCGTTAACATCTTTTCCAGCCCATGCTTTCCAGTGTGTTGAATAACTATCTCTCTACCTGTAGGTCTGCATGTGCATATATTTGTAACAGAACCTGGGGACAAGTTACTGGTGTTTAGCAACACTTTCATAGCCAGAAAATTCTCAGTCTGTTACTTGTACTAATGTTGCCAGTTTAGGGAATGGATGTAGAGGAGCACAGGAACACTTTCTACATAGTTGTATGGAAGCTCCCTTCTTTTGACAGATATTCATGTTCATTAAGTTCTATTTAGGAGAAAGGAAGCCCAAACTGCAATGCTGGAATCACTTTGAAATGAAAACATTGCCTTGTGTTTTTATTTATTGGTGGCAAGATTGTGAAGAAAGGATCTGCCCGTGTTTATATGCTGTATATGAAATAAAAGCTAGTAATAATTCGGGGTTTTTTTGTTTATGTTTTTGCTGGGTTTTTGGGTGGGTTTTTTTTGTGATAATCTGCTTGCCTACTTGCTTTTCTCCTATATAAGGTCTTCCATGTCTGGGTCTTCACTGAAATAAAAGATATCTTGTTAATATAGTCCTGAACTTAACATAATTTGTGGTCCTTATATGGATCGTAGTAACATAAGACTACATCATAGCTTTTAAATTATTCCCTTTTGCTTTTAACTGTTGAATTATTAACTCCATTTCATATATATGGTGCCCTCAACTCAACAACCAAGTTCTCAAAAGACTGTCAATGCTATAAAGCTAAGCACTTATCCCAGGAACCAAGTGCCTAAATCCAGAACTGATGTTCGAAAAAAATAATATTAGGTGTATAAATTCCTGTTTCATTTGACAGAAAAGCTATGTGGGTGCAGAAAAGAATTCCTCACATCCAATATATTGACTACTCCAGGACAAAAAACATCCAACAGCAGATGCCAAAGAGAGAGTCTCGCACTAAGGCTCTTCCTGCTGCCTTGAAATTGGTACCTCTGGGAAACTGTATTCCATGACTCAAAACAACTGCCTGGGCTTATTTTAAACTTAGTTATTCCTCTGCTTATAGAAAGGTGGCTTATTACTTTCTGTTAAAACTAACTTGACAAATCATTAACTCTTAGCACAACAGCTTGGAGCGGCTCATGTAGAGAGGACAGGTTATGCATTTTGCAAGGAAGGCTTGCTGGCGACAAGACTAGAACCAAGATCTCCCTGCTGATATGCTGCCAGTGTTCAAGCGGGGTGAGAGGGCTGGACTGGGGACCCTCGTGTGTGTTCTCCCACAAATCTTCTGCCCCTTTGTATAGAGTGCCCTGCCATCATCAATAGGAGCACCACAGACTGATTATGGCCTAGCGTGTAGAGCACTGTCTTGACATACAGAAAAAGGGGATTAAAAGAGGGACTCAAACCTCCATTTTGCACTTGATGGATGAGATTTCTAATAATTGGGGGATTATACAGAAGGAGGGTTGTGTCCCTGGAGGGGAAGAAAGGGGCCACACAATAAAAGAAATAAACCAAGAAAGTCAAGAAACAACAGGCAGGAGTGGAGTTCCAGTTTTGTAGCAGGCTGTGGAAAGCCCACTAGAGAAACCAGATTTTGAGGACTGCATTTCCCAACAGTCTCTGGAAACTGGGGCTGTAGGCACAGCGTGCTCAGAGCAGAGCAAAGATTTCATCAGGCTGGGTTACCAGCTGGGCCACCCACCCACTGTCACCTGCACACAGCCTGTGGGAAACGTCCTGCAGGCTTCATGCTTGTGCAGAAACCCCAAGCTGACTTGCTGAACTGCTAACGCTGCGTTAAGAGACATACTAGCCACTGTAGGGGGGTGTGTGTTAACTAGCGGGGTGTTATTACTTTAATGGAGAAGATTTATTCGCTTTAAGAAGTAACCCCCATGGCAAACGCTAGAAGTGCTCCTCCACATAGAAAAGCTGCTATCTCCTGTTCTGACCCTGTACTCATCAGCGTCACCTTCAAGGCCAGCATACTGAACACACACAAAACGAGAAAGCAAATGAAGGAAAAACAAGACAAAGTTCAAAGAAATATCCTCTAGTTTTCATTGCCTTTATTGACAGAGATAAGACAAGGTCTTCAGCTAATCACAGCCTTTTGCTCAGAAGCAGTAAGCTGCTGGCTCAGCTCAGTTATCTCACCTAATTGCCCCTTTTGAGGGTAGAGGGGAGAATCATCCTAAATTGTAACATTAGCCAATATCCTCAGCTAAGTGTCAGGTACCCTGGGATTAACAACATATTTTTAGTCTATTTTTCCTCCCACAGCCTCACCTCAAAGTGTGTTCAAGGGCAAGCAAACTTAGGCTGTTCGCTGATGTGTGTGTACAAAGCCCTGCCAATGCCCAGTGAGCAGGCGTCTGTGCAAACACTGCTTCCCCATACAGCTCCACTCCTTGTCCCGAGCCATAGCAGACATCCGTAAACAACCTTTGTGGCAGGAGAGTCTGGGCATGAGAACTACCTTGTATCCCTGCCTAGATGAAAGCACAGAGATGGCCCAGAGACCTGGCTGGGAACTTTGTAGATTGGCATAACAGACTGAATTTTAGCATGATTGCTTGGACTGAAACCTGGGAAACGTAACAAGTGTTAAGCAAATGCTATATAAGCTCATTCGAATTTGTTGGTCAACATAAAGAAACTCTAAACAGGTGATTATTCTATTTTGAAAAAACACATTTCAAGGTAAGGATGTAACACAACTGTGTGGCATAAACACACTGACGTCACTTAGGAAAGAATAGACCATTGCACACTAATTGCCTTTGTTCTCCGTTTTGAATTATCAAGGGACAGAAATGTAATTTTTAGAGCATGAGTTTTTGAGGACCTTTGTGATACAGGACCCTGACACTGAAAGGGATTTTACATAAAACAAACTTGTTTTCTATTTATATGAGAAGTCTGTAAGTCCACACATTGTGGAGAATGATGCTATAAACTGGTCCCAGTATCCTCGTCCATGCTAAGAAGTAAATAGACTTGTACAACAACAACAACAGAAAAAAAGCCCTACAGACCCTTTTCAGGATCATTGCCATAACCACAAACCAATGTGAAATGTAGTATGAGACCTTAAATAGAGCCAACATATAAGAATTAAAAATACTCAGGTGATAAGTAAGGGAAGCTGTCCCTGATTAAGCAGTGTCAGATGAATTCAAGACTGTTGTGACTGATTTCAAATGCTGCCTGCCTTTTTTCCTTCCATAACTGAGTTGAGTGGATCCTGTTCAAAGCAAGTTTATTACACAAATTCAGTCTTGAGCTTTAGTACTTTTCCCCCCTAATTTAATAGCTCTTGACCTTCAGAAAATATTTTAGTGGCAATTTCATGCAAGTGTCCCACAAAGATACACTAAAAGCCATTTGATAAGCCCAGTAACAGGGCTGGACCTGCTGCCTTTGCACAGTGTATTTTATCAGAAGTATGCAATGCTTCATTTCTGATTTATGGCTCTTATTGCAAATTGAAATTGTCACCTTTGCTTTGCTCTCTGAGATGCCAATGGACATGTAATCAGACCAGGAGATGGAAACTCATATTGAAAGCTGAATTTATCTCATGAATTTCCTGCGATGAGCTCTTCTAACATTTCTAGTACTCCTGTTTCATGTTCACATCCTTTGAGAACAAATTTTACTATGCTATTTCTGATCTTAAAATGTGATTTTAAATTTTGGTCTAATACTGGATTTAAAAAAACTTATGAGATAATACTCAGGAAATATGCATTTTGATGCTGGGCTATAAAAATGGAAGAATCTTCCAAGTTTGTACCTGGGACTACTAAAAATGGGTACAGGTATTACATTCCTTTGTATGCATGAGATTGAGGAGTTCTCTCTTCTATGATCTTATAGATTATCTCTTGAGATTTGGGGTTTTCCTGAAAGTTCCACCTCCTGCATTTATGGCATTGGAGAAGAGTTTCAGTTTGTTTTTAGCACAGAAAAGTGAGGGGTTTAAGCTTTTTGGTTAGGAATGAAAGGTTCAGGGTATGTCTTAAGCACACATTGGAGCACAAATAGTGTCAGAATTTTATTATTTTAACAAAAGCTGAGAACTGGTGGGCCAGGCTGAAGATTTTTGCGAGCTTAGGTACATGAGCTTCCCCAGGGAAGAGAAACCTCAATGCGTAGGTCAGAGGGCAAATGCCAGACACTGCTCAGCGTGGCCAGCCCCATCAGGGGATCAGGACCCTGGGACATACTCTGGCTGGAACCTGCTGCCTAGTTTAGAGCATTTCACAGCCAACAGAAGCACAAATCTGCATTGACAGGGAGTTTCTAAAGCTCCCAGATGACAGAACTGAAAGGGGCCTTTCCTCTAGCACAGAAGTCCGGCAGGGGATATCTGTCGTACATCACAGACACACGTGGAGAGGTGAGCCCCCGTTCCAAGGGCTGAGCTCCAAACTCCTCCTCTCTTCCTCCTATCTACATGTGAACCCAACTCTCAGGGCACTGAAAGGGGAAGAAAGCAGACAACGCACGTATCTGATCATGATGAAACCTCCCGTGGGTGGAAAGAGAAGCATAGATAAAGAAAGACAACATGTCCTTGCAGCCACAGGTGTCAGGTCTCCCACTTCTGTCTGCAACATTGGTGCTGAGCATATCCTCAGCCTGGAGAAACAGAGCCGGCATGCCTGTAGGAGACATCCTCTTAAACGCAAAATTCGCTTCACTCCACTAACACAGACGAAAGCCATCTCTGTACTCACTCTGAAATGCAATCTGTCAGAGCAGCTGAACGTCTCCCACCAGCCAGAGTTCTGGCTGCCCGTCCGTCCACTATTGTCAGGGGTTAGAAAGGTCTGAAGGCATTCCCTGTTGGGATATTGGGAGTTTGGAAGTCAAATAGAGAAATATTTGACTGCTCCATATACAGCTGTTATCTGCTGCTTCTGTTATCAGGCCATGTCGGAGCTGACTGGTGCACAAGCCAAAAGCAGCGAGTCATCATATGACAGGGGGACACCACACCAGCTATGAAGGAATGGCAATGATCATAGAATCACAGAATAATTTGAATTGGAAGGGACCTTTAAAGGTCACCTAGTCCAACCCACCCTGCCATGGGCAGGGACATCTTCAACTAGATCAGGTTGCTCAGAGTCCCGTCCAACCTGACCTTGAATGTTTCCAGGGATGGGGCATCTACCATGATAACTGGCTACTCCCGGCACAGAAAAGAAGCTTCTGATCATGCACTCCTTCCCTCCAAAGAGCACAGAGCAGATCCTGCACTGCATTTTCAAGGTATTTTAGTGCCATCTGTCAGGGCTCTGAGGGCACTAAGTAAGCTTTAATGGCCCTGACAAGGTCACCTGAGGCCTCCACCCACAACACTACCCATGGGCTTCATTTCAGTCCAGCTCTGGGCCTGCCTGAGCGATATTGTAGGAGTACTGGTCTCCACCACAGCCGAAGTACTGTAGGAGTACTGGTCTCCACCACCACATGTCTGTGCCTGGCCATGGGCCCTGATGATCAGGACCCCAACCCATAGACCAACTCCCTAGCTTGAGCTCAGACATGTCTCTTCATTATGGACTTGCCTGGTGATCCCGGGGCTCTATCTGCTCCTCTTTACTGTCACTGGCCCCAAAACTGGCCCTGACCTATACATTGACTTCCTGAATTAACTTCAGACCTACCTCATCACCATGAATTCTCCTGAAAATTTGAACTCTTGGTTGAACCTGACCCCAGTCTTTGGGTCTGCCCTGCTCATCTCACCCAGGTTGCTGTGGGACTGCGCTGTGGCTGGTGAGACCCGTGCCCCACTGGCCCTTGGCTCCCACCTCCCCATCCCTTAGGGAGCAGATGGCTCTCACTGCACTCTGACAATGCTTCATGATGTTTATGTTTATAACCCAAATGCTAAGTTGAATGAAATTCCACATTAGAAAGAACTACTTGTGACATAGTCAACTTCTGGACATCAAGCCACAGTTCAAACCCCTTTCTTCAAGACCTCAGCCCCTGAAAAATGAACTATAATTAAGTGACTCACTGGCAATGTCACTGGGTAATTTGTATTATGAGAAAAGATCAGGTTGATTCCTTTATTTTTCACCAAACCACTAGGCTTGTGTTACCTCACACATCCTTCTAGTTTCCAAATCCATTATTTTTCCCTTAAAATCCTCCTATTATAAAGTTCATTCTTTTCTTCCACTTCGGTTCTACAAGTGACTCCTGAATCACAATGCTTTGTAGGGATGGGAAGCCAAGGGGAATACCATGGCCGGTGGGGCAAGGGCCTCACCAGCCATGGCGCAGCCCCACAGCCCCTGGTTGAGGAGACCATGGCAGACCCAGAGGTCACAGCCAAGCTCAGCTAAGTCCAGATTATCAAAAGAGCTTATGGTGACAAGGCAGGGCTGAGGTCAATCTGGAAAGTCAATGTGGAGGTGAGGTTCAGGTCCAATGATGGTAACCAGGAGCTGATACTACCCCATGACTGCCAGGCAGGTCCATAATAAAAAGACAGGTCCAAAGTCAGCCTGGGAAATTAGACCATGGGTTGAGGTCCCTTTTAATGGAGTTCATGGCCCCAGGCATGTCTGTGGCTGTGGTGGAAACAAAGCTCAGGTGAGGACTGAAGCCCATGGGCAGGGTGTGGGTGGAGACCCCAGCTGAGACTGGTCAGGGCCATTAAGGCCTATTGGTGCCCTCAGGGCCCTGAGCACCATCTCGATCTAAAAGGCCATTCAACCTTTTCACAGATTCCAGAAGCTGAGAGCTCTCCCACTTGCAGGGGAGAAATGGCTGTTAAACCCCTCAACTCTCCTCATTCTTCAATAGTTCAGGCATACCTGAGTTTTTTTGTATGAAAAAGGCCAGCATTGCAAAAAACTAATTCAGAAGCCCAGTTCCTAGCCAAGGACTCACGCAGCCACTTGTCATCACACTAAGAAATACTTTGATTCACAAGTTACTCTTTTTTTTAATAGTAGCGCTTGGGGAATGTGATGCCCCAGAGCCAAAGCAGAGGGACAGACTCCATTCCTTAGATATAAGCTTAGATTACACAGGTGAGTGTCTCAAGAATATTCAGTCAGCCTTTGACTTTTGCTCCTCAAACTACTGAAACCTCTTCATGGTCGAGGGCACACAATACTACATTGCAAGCTGGAGAGCTTGTTAGTCAACAGTTTTAACATTTCTCAGATGGCTCAAAGAGATTCATAACAATCTTCATTTGTTTGGTCAACTCCTGTGTATCCAAAGTCCATCACGTCATGTGCATTCCTATAATTTCCTTCTCAGAAGGTGGTTTGTGCTCTTCATCCAGTTGTTTATTTGGGCTGTGTTGAAGAGTTCACAAGGGAGTTGCACAACATGAAGCAGTCCCTGCCTGCTACAGTGATTCAGAAACATCTCTGTAAGTTCTCTGGTTTTTTTTTTTTTTAATTTTAAATAGTCCCATGTTTTCCTAAGAAGGAAGTTAGACTGAGCTTTACAACACATCATTCTCTTTGGAGAAGTCAGGACTGCCACTTGCTATCATTTCCTTAATTTCCTGCCTCCTATTTACAATGTAATAAAAGTTACTGCGTTATGATACAAAAAATTTTCTTGTCTCATTCACTGAGCTTTCTTCTGTATGAATGATAAACAAATGATCTTTTTCTGAAGACAAAAATAATGATTTACCTTGTGATGACACACAGTATCTTTTCTTTCAAATTACTTCTGCCTTCCATTCAACTGAAGGAAGTTTTTATGAGTATTCCTGTCTCCAGTTAGCACTTCTCAAACTGAGCTTCACAGGTTAAGCTGAGGTTCACCATATCCTTTCTATGGTATCATAAATGCTTCACATTATTTCAGGTAGTCATCCAGAGTTGGGGTTATGGAACTATGTTTGGTACTGAAAGGGACTGCAGTCCAAATACATCTGGGAGCTATATCTAAAAACAGGGAACCAGTGAATTAGGAAGAGGACTTTCACATGGATCATCTTCTGAGCCGTCTGCCTTTGCTGAACAGCCTCTGAAGGCAATGAAGTGGGCTAGAAAAGGAGAATAGGGTATCATACAGACCTATTGTTCTTCCCAAGAAAAGATTTTACGCTCCAGCATGTGAGAGACTGAAGCTGGAAACCTCAGTAGTCATAATGAAGCTTCATAAACACAATCAGATGTCACTGTTCCTTACCCGAATAACCCAGGCACCTAGCATGCATCAGGTCTAGGAAAAGGACCAAGTTCACTTGTGCTGTGGTGAGGGCTGCTCAGGAACAAGCACACTGCCTGGAGGATGCATGCCGGCTGGCACTGGTGAGGAGGCACTCTCCTTTTACCATGTCCCAGACTGTATCTGCTTTGGAAAGAGCCCAGGGTGCAAGCTAGCCCAAGAATCACAAACATGAGGTAGACATGGAAATTAGTACTGAAATGGTCCACTAAAATTTTCTCCTGGGAAGATTCTGGAGGGACCGCTTGACCACTTGAGACTCAGTCAAAGATTCAGCTGATGGCTACTCTAACTACACATTGCCTAAGAAAACCAACCACTTTTGCTTCTGCATCCAAAAAATGGTTTTCGTTGGCTAACCTGAGATTTTAGCCTTTGGAAATTTGGATTGCAGGCTGTGCCTTGAGCTGAACGTCCTTCATATTTGTGAACAGAGATAAAGGAGTATTTCCCTGCTTTATAAAGGATTGTGATGCACTGTCAGGAAGCAGATCTCACAGCATGATGCTAACAATTGGCTCTGAGGAAGGGTTGGCTCTGGCTATGAGTGAAAACTCCTACATAGACTGTGAGACCAAGCAGCCAAGGGGCATATGCAGAAAGCTACAGTCAAAAGAGCATTTATGAAGCAAAGGTGTTTTAGAGTCTTTCTCAGGTATTGCTGCTGTAGAACATCTTTGAAACCAGTCCTCTGTAGCCTACAGCCTTCCCATGTGCTTTTTAAAGGGTGCCTGTGGTAAACAAGTGGCCACCATCATGTAAGTTATATTGCCCTGGTCAAAAGCCCATAAGACACTCCGAAAAGGAACTACGACCAGATCAAAAATAACATGTGAGGTGCTGTAATCAATTTTTTTTTTCCCTTTTTGCGTAAGTAAATGTATACAGTTTCACTCGTGAATGGCAGGCATTTCACTTTGTGGTGCAGATGAAAGGCGGATAGCAGCATATTTCCAAATGACCATAAGGCTCAGTAACTCAATCTCCATTAGGAAACAGCCAGACCTTATAAGCTCTGAGGATTCAGATTTACTTCTGAGCAGATGATTACCATAACCACCATCACCATCCTGCTGACTAGACTACAGAATCAGTGAGAATATATCTTAAACTTGATTGGTCCCAATGGAAATAGTTCAGAGGCATCCAAAAATAACACAGCAGATCAACACCATGCTCCTAAATGGCAGCATTTTCAACAAGAAAATGTTAGCTACTCCTCACAAAGTCTCTTCTCAAAATATTTAGCATGTTTTTAATCCAGTCTACTTCCTTTCTCCGTATGGTTAGCATTTTTCCAGAAAGATGCAAAGTTATGAAGTTGTTGCTAGGTAAACATATAAAGTAAGTTCCTATAATGAGCAAGCAGCAATGAAGCAGCCATAAAAAGACTTCCTCTTGTGTAAATTCAGAACAGAGTGAAATAATACATCAGTGCAAAAAATATTTCTAACTGTCCATGCTTGTGTTTGATGTTCTGCTCATTTAACATGCAAGGCCACGATACAGGAGTTTTGCGTCATGGACAGCATGTACTATATATGGTGACAAATCTACAACAAAGTACCCAAGGGATGGTAAAAGAGTAGAATATAACATTGCCTCTTGCTGGTGGCCTGGGCAACATAGAACTTACTCAGAAGAGCTTCCCCAGTTATTTCTCATACCATGTTCCTCATGATCTTCCCCGAGCCCATGGGTGAAAGACAGATGTGATCTTGGAAGGATGTGGTCTTAAGTTAATGACTATAGTTAAGTTTGTGACCCTAATGATTGTGATTAAGTTAACAATTTTGCTCCTACCTAGCCTTGAGGAATAGGTGACCAAAGGGAGTAAACACATGCAAAACACCTAGAAACTACCTGAATGTAAAACCTCTTCCCAGTGGGAGCTGGGAACCCTGTTCAATTCCTTTTCTCTGTCTGAACCAGTGGCTTTTCAAAATGTTCCTGACTCGAATACTCAAATTACAGAAATAAATGGCAGCTCCTCAGTGAAGGAAATAGGAGAAAGGTGAAGGAAAGCCTTTTCTGCAATCTAGTAAAGCCAGCTGCAACAGAAGCATTTTGAAATTTAATGAGCAATTATGCCTTTATCACATAAGCGTAATAAGAGTGTCATATCGTATACTACCTTTTGCACAAGCTTTTGCTTCAAGGCCAAAAAGTCACACAGGGAGATTAAGAACGGACTTCAAAGTCTGAAAAGCAGCTGCTAACTACAACTTGGAGTTGTCTCCACATCTTTCTTTATAGCATCACACGTATACTGGAACATGCTCCCATCTCCATCTTCCTTTTTTTTTTTGTTCAGTAACAACTGCGATTTTGGATAAATCTTGGAACCCAGCATGTTCCTTACATGACCATTTAACCACTCCAGGCAGCTGAGGAAGCAAATTCTCAGGATACATCTCCCCATTGCAGTGCAGCACGGCTACCTCTGCCATTCCCAGGCTCTTCTGGATGAGAGAATGGTGGCATCTGCATGCATTTCCTATTAATGTTCAATCACTAATGAGAGTATAGACGTCAGCCTGCTGCTACTATCTTTCTCCCCTCCTCGTACGAGTTTTACAGACAATCAACTCTTGGCTCAAGGCTCTTGTTAGAAAAATCTGTATCATATTTCTATATTGCTGTACGTAATAAGTACGCACAACACGTAACAAGAGGGCAAAGGGCAGAATAAGGCAAGAAATCATGCAGGAGTGCTGTGAACAGATCCTACAAAGAATCTAGACAATATTTCCATGCTGCTTCGTGCTGTCTGCCTCTCAGTCTACCTCTAACCACAGTACAGGTTGGATCACTGAGGACCTCCCCACAGTGCTAAACTCTTTAAAGCCCAGCAAGTTTCCCTGTTTGTGAGTGCTGCCTGGGAAGAGCTGGCAGAGTTTAATCAGTATTATGATGAAAGCCAGTGAATCAGAAGGACCCATGATTTAGCTATAAATCACGCTTTATTGCCCATGTCACTAAATCAATAGCCATTAAATCAGAACAGTAAGTTCAAAGAACTTACCTCATAGGAGAGAAATAGAATTCAAAGGTAAATATATTCACCAGCAGAAATGCCTAGTCTTCTGCAGACTGGACTTTTTTAGAAGAGTAACATAACATGAATATTAGTGCAATCACGTTTTAGTCACATTTAGTAGCTGATCACAGATATTCTTTGTCCTTTTTTCCTAGTTACTCATACTAGCTTTCTTTAATACGAATTCTCGTGTCTCATTGATACCAAATAGATGTCAGTCAGATGAAATACACCTCCAGTAGATATTCTGGAGAGTATAGGACAGCAGCAGTGTCCAGATTTCCCCAGTCATCTTCATCAGATTTACATGGAAGCCTAATCAAAGTGAATACTAACTAGTTTTTCTGCATCAGAAGTTTCCCACATCTCAGCAGGGAGATATTGATGGGTGCACTTGCATCTCCAAGTTCAACCTCAAACGAATCGATGAGAGTAGTCATCAGCACATCTCTGGTAATGAAGCCTGTCACTGATAGTTGTGTAAGGAAAGATGCCGGTGGAACAAACTTTGTGTACACTCGATCTTTGGGGATTGCTCCAATATAACAAGATTTTCTCAGTAGCTGCCATGGCCTTGGTTCTGAGTGCTCATCCAACATCCCAGGAGGGCCAGAAGTACAGTTCTGTAACCAGGTTTTAAGCAAGCTACAGGCTTTTATGTACTCACCTGAGACAGCTGTAGACTGATTTTGAAGTTTAGGACTTGCCCATGTTTATGTGCAAATCTAACTGTTAACTTCTGTACATTGCACTATTTCGGCTCCCTTGTTAAACGACTGACATTGTTTTAACAGCGAAAAAAGACAGGGAACACTAATATATACCTTTCTGTGACTTCTTTTTTAATTATTTGGAAAAATTTGCTCCAATTTATAGGACGTGTTTGATAAGCATAACAACAGTGTCCACGTTAAGCAACACAAATTTATCTGTACACTTTGTTCATGAGAACACATGCAAACCAATTATGTTTATATGATCATGATAAAGCAGGGCTGCAGTGATTCAGATTGCACAGTTGGGAGAAAAAAAAAAGAACTTTCTGCTCTCCTCCTGCAGGTTACTGAACTGTCCTATTCCTAGTTATAGCAACAAGGGCTTAGGACAAATCAGGGTGTAGGAAATTGAAAGGAGGTTTAGGGCTAAGTCCCAAAGAAAGAATATGGGATAAAGATTTCAAAGGGTTTTAGTGATTGTGGTGGCAGGGATTTCTTTTTTTAACAAAGTCCTCCGCTTTTGCTATGAAGATAGCTTGAACCCTTCTTTCTGCAGCACCAACTCCTTGCACAGTTTCCCTTAGTCAATGTTCCTCGCCTACAGCCCACGGGTTACCTCTGCGCTACCTGTGCACTCTGCTCCAGGGAGCAGCTTGGCCCCAGCCAGCCTGTGTCCAGAGTCCTGGGCAGCCTGGTCGCACAAACCCTGCGTGCTGCTGGGAGCTGAGATTATTCTTAATGAAAAGACAGTGGTGGCTATATCTCACCCGCCTGCTTTCAGACACCTTCTAAAGCTAGGCTTCTTCAGGGAGATTGCTTATCTTTCTGTTGACTATGGTGTCTAGTGACACTGGCATAGCTTGACATGGGTTCCTCTCTTGCAGAAGGATCAGAGATGCTTCCCTAGATAGAGGCTTTGGGGACCTCCTTTTTTGCTCCTATGTAGCTCCTAGTAAAAGGGGATCCAGGAAGAGTAAGTGACAGCAGGGTCTATCCTCACCTATTAGATCCTCATGGTCTCCAAAACGGCGTCCCAAACTTCTCACACCTGTCAAACGGGGATGTCTTTTCTATATGAATGAGGCCTTCAGACCTTTGTGTAGAGATCGTAGAGAGATCACACTTCACAGAGATTTGTCATTAGATGTCTGTAAAGGTCCTGCCATCAAAGTGGTTTACATCACCCAAATCACGGATGGCAAATGTCACATGTAGACAAGGGACAAGCTAAGTACCAAGAGGAATGACTTGGAGACCTGGCAGTCATTTGGAGGCACAAAAAAGGATTCACACATAATACACATCCTAGAGGACCAATCTCTGTTTTTCTCATTCATGACAGAGATGTGGCTGATGACGTCGTTGTTGAAGAGAAAGAAATACCATGAGTAAAATCAGAAGGTCTGATGTTCAGCTGAGTTAAAGTTTGGTCTACATCAGGCTAGCCCCATTTCTGTTGTTGATGAAGGAAAGCACACCAGGGACTGAACATCACAGGTGACCTGGGCAAAGTACCTGACACTGTGGCAATCAGTGAGCACAGGCCCAGCATCAGTGGCTGGATCCCACCAGGGAAAATGAGGTGTTAATTCCCTTAGCTCCTGTCAGGTCACATATTTCTGCTAATTCAACCTCAAGAATTTTGTATTGATACATTCTTCCTTCTGAGTTACCTTTTGAATTGAAAAAGCCTTCTTCTTCAGAAGGACATCAGCCAGCACCTCTCTGCTAGCTGTGTACCTAAACCTTCCAGATGTGGGTTCATGCAATGAGGTATACTTCTTACCTATTTGCTTCTCCTTCCTTGGACACATAGGCCAGGAACCCATGTGTAACCTGTTTTCCATCCAAGTTCTTCACACCAGTTCAGCCGCAAAGACATTGTTCAGGAACTAATCCCTGAAAGGGCGCCTTGCTTCTCAAGGAACACCTTCCCAAAAATCGGCCAAACGTTTTTCTGTGTAATGAAAACATTTACGTTTTCCTGTAGAGGATGAAGTGCTCATTGCTTTCCATGCCAGGAGCACTTTTCAGCAATGCGAAGCATCTATTTGGACACCACATTCTGTGGCAACAGCAGACTTTTGATGGACTGTGACCTTTCATGTGCAGATGTGTCTGTGGTCCCCTTCCCAGAAGGCACCCACCTACATGACCTCCATATACATTATCTTATATTTTGTGGGATTGACTCATCCAGTGATATCCATACACGACCTACAAAAGTGTAGGTAAGCTCCCATCATCACTAGCTTATGATTTCATTTTGATCTTGCTGATAAAGTAGTTGGAGAGTTCAGTTCACCTGCAGACATAGTTATCTGCTAGCTGGGCAGAAACCATTACACACAGAAGAAACATGGCCATAAGGTTAATCTTTCAAACATATTTCTCATTCAGCATGGGAAGAACTTAAGTACCTGAAACATAAAAAGAAAGCTTATCCATCCATAGCTTTGAGGTTGCATTGGCATTCTGAAAATTATTACAAAGCCGCTGCTCCCATCCCACCTGTGGAGCTCTGCAGGAGACCGGAGACACTGGGGAGTTGACCCAGTGACAAAAAAAATAGTTACTTTCTGTGGAACTGGTTCCCAAGTGCAGCTCACTGAGTAGCTACACGAGCACTAAAGAGAGGTAGAAGCAACAGGGTTTACGTGGGGACAGAGTAGCAGCGTGAAGAAAACCCTCTTGGCAACTGCGGAGAGTTCTGCCAAACTACAGCATTCCCTTTACTGCTGCCACAGCTTGCGATTCTTCCCAAACCTGTTCCTACTAGGGTGATTCTGTACACGGAAAGTGTGCAATAGTGAGTATTTTATAACTTACTTTATCAAGAAGAGATGACTTCCTAACACAGATGGATATTTGCACAGAGGGAAAGCTAAGTGATAAAAAGGAGGATTTTATGTCAAGGGTGTAACAAAATGCTAGTTAGACGCAATTTCTTTTTAGGGTGTGTAATTAAATAATGGAGCAGCTTTCAAGGGAGATTGAGTGTCTGCTATTTAAAGTATTGCCTGATTTATCTTTCTTAAACACATACTTTGCATCCACTTCCTTAACCACAAATGTATTCTTCCTTAACACATGCATATC
Organism: Fulmarus glacialis; assembly: GCF_000690835.1. Taxonomy (NCBI): domain Eukaryota; kingdom Metazoa; phylum Chordata; class Aves; order Procellariiformes; family Procellariidae; genus Fulmarus; species Fulmarus glacialis. Next base: position 23,987 of record NW_009192009.1, read on the forward strand.
TTTCTCTAGTATATGTTAAAACCAAGTTCAGACTAGGTAGGCAGAGTGGTCTTTTAGGCTTTAGAATCTATGAATTCTTGTTTCTAAATCATCACCCTCTTCCCTTATGAGCCATAGGAAGGAAAGTGTGGTCTGTATTGCTCTGAAAACCCTCAGTCTTGCACCTTAGCAATAATAGGGCTCACAATCCTCAGTCCTCTGCTTAGTTAAAAAACTTTCTTTCAGCTTTAACTGCTGAACTAAGGTGCTTCACGGGAAGGATTCCCTCCTGTGGTTTATTGCTAGAACAGCTTCAGAATGAATGCACTTCTCCCAGGAGCTAAATACCTGTGATCAGTCTTGCACAGATGTCGGAGTCTGGTGGCTCCAGGGTCTGGTCAGAGGGCTAGTGGTCAAGCTACAGCCATGTAAAATGTGTCAAGCTTTGCTCAGAACTACTGGCCATCTTGGCTCTATCTTTGATGCAATGCAAAGTAAAATTTACTGTTCCCTGAATTTATGCAATGGTTCAGTTATGTTTTCCTGTGTGCCCTCTGCTCCTTTACTAGTAACTCCCAAAACTGGATTTTTTTTCCAGCTGTTGAGCACTGAGATGACAGATTCAATCAACTATGTAATTCCAAGATCTTCTTCTTAAAGCACTGGTTAATTGAGAGACTTGCAGCACGGTTGCTCTTCCCTATGTTCATCACTTTACGCTTACTGCCTCTGATTCCCCTTGTCATTTCATTACTCTGTAATTCAGTATTATGGTGTCCTTCAGTAACTCTAATCAGTAATCTGGGATTTTCTCTTTTCTCACTGTTATAGTATGCACAGACTTTTGTGCCTGCTCTCCCTTAAATTTACCTCGTCTTTCCCCCAAAATTTCTCTTACCCTTCTCATCACTCTGCTTAGCTCTTCCAAATTTCTGCGTCAGTCTCCAGGCCTTGCCTGATATATCCTTTTACTCTACTTACTGGCCTCCAAGGGCTGCCAGTCCTGGTCCTTCTTCCTACTGACAGCCAATTTCCCTTCATTTTTGGAGTTTGCGTTTGTTTGGTTTTTTTCTCCTAAGATTCTGCAAGGTGGCTCTTTTCCCAACTTTCTTTACTCCTTTCCTTTCATTTCTGCCCCTAGACTCTCTTGATCCTTACGTGATTTCTCCTTCTATTCTGCTGAAGCACAAAATTCTGGGATAATAAGATATTTTTATCTTAGTTTAAAAGGTATCCATTTCTATATATTTCTCATCGTTTTGGTCTCTCTTCTAGTTCTAGTTACCAGTGTTCTCAACCAACCAGCTTTAGATCCTATCAAAATTCTAATCTCATAATTTCTTTCCCAATTCCCACCCACATTAGCCTCTAGTCTCACTCCTGTATCCCTTCTATCCAGTCATTTTGTGTCTCTCTGCTGCTATTCCCATTAACCTCTGTCTTCCCTGCCATTATCGTGTCCTGGTTTGCCCATGTTCTTCCTATATTTCAGAATGTCTGTTAACCCTTTTTTTTTTCCTAAAGGCTTTATTTTGTTCAAATCCAGGCAAAATTTGAGACAAGCAGGAAAAAAGTTATCTTGCTAGCAAAAACATTTCCTTCTTCTCAAATGCTCAAAAATGTGAAGGCTGAAAACCATTTCGTAGGTCTTTTAGTTTAATATGGGTGAAGTTCTGGCTTGCCTCCTCCTAGGAAATAGAAGAACAGTTTTTGCTAATTTAAAATGAAGCTTTTGCTGAGGAAAGGAAATTTCAATGTCAAGAGCTTATGCTGGGAAAAATGTAAAATTATTGCAAGCAATTTTGATGGTACTGGTCTTATCCCTGGATGGTGCTCTCACTCCCACCAATCACGCAAATGCAAGGATCCAGAATGAACACTCAGCAAACGCTAAACACACAAAGGTGTGATTGTCCTTTGAGTAATATTTTAACTACAAGGGTCAAATAAAGTACCAATGATGACGTGATTTGGTTTATAAGCAATAAAAAGCCTATAAAACCCATGGCATAGCCAAGATGTATTTACATTAAATATTTTGTATGACTGATAAAAAAAAGTAGGGTCTAGATAGAAATAGCCTTAGATCTTTCCAGGAGCCTATCTTGTTTTTTTCAGGAATCTGAAAGACAAATTCAGCATGCTCCTCTGTCTGGGAGATTTTCACTACCAGGCACTGGAATCAGAATTGATGATGCAGGTCTTTTTTGTTGTTTTCAGTCCACTGATGGTGAGGTATTATTTGGCCAGATCAGCGTCTTTTCTGCTTTCCTATTCCAGTGGATGAGGGGATAACACTGAATCCTGATACTCCGCTTAGCATTCATCTGCTTTAAATAGTAAATACACGGCAGCTTGATGTCTCCCTGCAGCTGGGTACCTGCATTTAATTGTGATTCAGTTGATTTAGTCCAGGCAACTGATTTTCCTCAATATCTAATGGTAGATGTCCAACCCCTCTCCCAGGTAATACCTGGGTAAAAACAGTGAAGAGTCCACTGAGGGGTGACCAAGGTGGTGAGGGGTCTGTGGCACATGGCCTGTGAAGAGAGGTGGAGGGAGATGAACTTCTTTAATCTGGTAAAGAGGAGAGGAAAAAGGCAGGGGACAATCATGCAACAACAGGTTCATCACTGGAAGGGCAGTTACAAAGAGAAGAGAGCCAAACTCTTCCCAGTGGTATCAAGCAACATAAGAAGGGCCAAAACCACAAATTGCCACCTGGGAGGTTAAGGTTGCACATTAGGAAAAGCTCCTTCCCCAGATGTTGGTGCAGGTCTGTGGCAGTTCACTAGGCAGGTGGGGGATCTCTGACTTTGGGGGCTTCCATAACTTGGCTAGACAAAGCCACAGTTGCCCTAATCTAGGGCTTTGATAGTCCTGCCATGAACAGGAGGTTGGATGGGAGATCCCAGATGTCCTTTCCACCAGCCCCACTGGGATTCTGGGATTCTTTTGAAAAAGAGCCGAGACATTTCTATCCCCGGCATCCTCCCATCTGTGCAGACCATGTATTTTCCAATCACAGCTCATAAAGAGGACATCCTCTGAAACCAAGCTGTCTCAGAGAAGAAGTGGGACTCAAACCTCACTTCCCTCCTGGACCCAACTGTGTCTGGTCTACCATGCATGCCCTCTAGCACTGGACATTTGGACTGCTACTGAACTGGTCCAGTGAGTTCTGCGTTTCTAAGTTGTCACTGAAAAGAGTGCAGCATATCCTGAGGAATGGTAGGAATTCTCTCAGTGTAGTTTAAGATGATTAAGTGAAGAGAAGGCAGAGGAAGCAATGAGGGAGACTTTTGGGGGAATCACAGGACAAAAGTCACACATAGTTCTGCACAAGGTGAGAACATTGCCCACTTTTGATGTCAATGGGATGGGTTTGAGGGTGGAGATTCCCTATCTATCTCCTTCCTCAGCTGTGGCTCTGATACCTCAATAGACATGAACTGTCTGGTGAACAGCATGGCCTCCAGCCCCACGGCCATATATTTGCAGTGCCTGTTAGTTGTTTGGTGGTACAGCTGCACTCTTGCCAGATGGGTTTCCAGCTGAACCTCCACCTTGCATCCAAGCCAGCTAGCTACACAGTCCCCACTCACTTACCACCCGGTCTTTCCTGAAGCTTGCACCTTTCTCGGCATCTTTTGCCATTTGCTACTAGAATGCTGGCAATAGCTTTCCTCCCAGTACTGGAAGGAGCATAAATGAAGCATCTTGGAAGAGTGGACACCCACCGCCTACAGCACTTGGCTTTCTTCAGGTGCCACTCTCCAGACTGGACGACCTTGGTTGGGGAGAAAATTCCTGTTCTTAGATCTCTGGATAGTGAGTATGGAAAACTGAGCTTTCATCTGTCTGAAGAGAAGCAGTTGCCACAGAATCCTTCCTGGCAGAAGATCTGCAGAAACTTAAGAAAAAATGAACAATATGACACAGATGCTCCAGAGCAGCCTTGAGGACTCATTTCTATAACAGTACAGAAAATAACAAGAAATAGTCACTACCCTGTTCTCTTTAACATAGATATTTTCCTGTGCAAGGATTTTGGCTTATATTTGGTGCCAGGATCCTCCTTTGGGCTGCCTTTCTCCTGAGTATGGGTAGATGAGACACAGCCTAGGGAGAGAGGGCAAAGAGGTGGAGGGCAACCTCTTGCAGATTGTTGTCCAAAAGATTCATGGAACCACTGTGTACTTGGGGGATATCCACATAGTTGGTACATATGCTGCATGTTCTGCTTAAAAAAATTTATAGAAAGAGAAGACATAGAAACATACAAATTGCCCAGAAGTCCATTTCTCTCACTGGCCTGTCTTTAAGAGCAGCTAGTTGGAGGCAACTTCAGACAAGCAGAAGAACATCTAGTGATACTTCTCTGATGCTTCCAAGGATCTGTGTCTCACTTTGCTTATGAGCTAGGGTGCTACATTTGCCTTTAATAGCTCTTGAAGACCTTTTTTTGTATTTATTGTACCAAGCTTGTACCAAGTCTGTTTGGTGCACAGTTTAACTATTTGTGCATGGAAAGGAAGTATTTATGATTCTTTTGAACCCACTGTCTTATCATTTCACTGAATCCCTTTTCTCTCGTATTATTAGCCTCTTTGTGCTCTAAAGCTGTTCCATACTTTTGATCATCTTGTTGACTTAGACTATAAAGGCATCTAATAGAGATCTTATGATTAGTATGAATGAAGTCTGAATGGACAGGTGTGGTTGAGTAAGCACACAAAGAAACAGCAGAACAACACTCGAAAGACTGGCTTGTAGTGATAACAAAGGGTGCCAGTTCCAGCAATAAAACTGATGAACATATGGCTTTTGGGTAGCCCGGAAGACATAGATAATTCATCAATGGAAAGCAGTGCATTTACAGAACATCGCAGATGCTATTGCTTTTTCTGTTAGAGACCAGCAGGAAGACAGATCCTTCCAAAGGACTGCCCCATAGTAACTGTGGACATCTGCAGCATATTGGAGATGTGACCAAACACTGGTTTGTCATTGCCAGTCAAGAAAAGCCTTCGAGATGTGATGACAGCTCAACAGCCTGTGTCCTTTATCATCAATGCTGCATCCAAGTGAACCTGGCCAGACCTCTGGGGTACACACATTTTGGTGCTTGTGAATATGTGGACATGAGAATGTGTTTTAATGAAATTGCCTCCCTTAGAAATTTTGGAAATGAATATCACCTTCTGCTTCCATAAGGTACCACGCTGAGTTCTGTTACACTAATTTCTTACAAAGTCATCATTTGGTAGGGTCAGGACATAAAAGAGGTCATGCTTTTTCGTAGAAAGATGCCTGATAGCTCTGAGGTGACCTATGTAGGGAGCGCCTAAATAGAAAGGGGGGAACCATCTGGGGAATTTTGGAAGGAGCTGACAGAGGGCTGCAGCCTGCCACTTTGGACACGAGTGTACAGCACTGCTACCTCTCCCTGCAGAAAGTGCACGTGTCAAAGACCTACAAACTATCCTGAGAAGGCAGCACCCTCCCCTGCCTGTCTTCCATGCCTCTCTTTCCTTCAGGGCTTGTATCCATCTGTTGCAGCACTCCAGTCGCATGAGCTACCAATGCCACCAGCTATTGCAATAATGTTGTAGCTCCGTGACTGCAGCTGGAGCTCTAGTTCTTCCAGCTCAATTCCCAGGGTGTGTGCATTTGCATACATACACTTCAGAGAGGCCCTCTGGACCCTGTTGTATCATTCCTGAGGTGTCTTCTACCAATCACCCTGCATCCCCTGCTTTTCACCCTCTGCCCCCTTGACTGTAGTCTCCATCTGCAGCCACTCCTAGTATAAAGCTCTCCTCACCCGAGTGGTCAACCTGCTGGCAGAGTTGCTTTTTTGTGAGGTGGATCTCCTCTTTCTACAGCAGTTCTTGTTCCTAAAAGAAGGTCCCATGGTTGCAAAAGCCACATCTTTGACAATGCCACCAGCTGCACGAAGTGTTGATCATGCCTTCAACCCTCACTCCCAGAGCCACGTAGTCACTCCCGATGCATTCAGGCCCTTCCATGGCATCTTCTCATTTATGCACATGCAGATGAGGAGCTGGTGGTTGCAGTCCAAGGCCCGGACAAGCCTCAGCAGTCTCTCTGCAATGTGCCAGACCGAGCCCCTAGCAGGCAGCAAACCTCCCTACATAGTAACTCAGGTCAGCAGATGGTCACCTCCCACCACTACCACTGGCTTTCTCTTTGTGTAGATGCATGGTTCAGGCCCAGCTGTCTCTGATGCTTCCCAAGACATGGCTTTCTCTACCTTGTTTGTAACCAGGGCACTGAACTTATTCTGCCATTGCAGACCTGCAGGTGGAGAAGGAGCCTTTCTCCCATTGCCAGAAGTAACAATCTTCCAGTCTTCCCTGTCTTGGGAATCTCCATTTGCCCCACAGCTGATCATAGACTCTGGCTGCTCCTTCTTCATCCCAGCCAGGGGTTCAGGGTCCTGTCTCTTCAGGTTATCAGTGAAGATCTAGTCCATCTCTTTTGCATCTTTCTTGATACTGGGCAGGCTGCCCACCTCCTCCCACAGCTCTTTAACTTGGCAGCACAGCCTTATCTTTCAAGGGCGTGCAGGGTGTAATTTCCGTATAGACACCAGTGCTTTAACATTCAGAGCCAAGAGCTGTTCATAGATCTCTAGATAATAATTCACGGCCTTAACAGCAAGATTGCCCTTTCTATCAGATGGAAATATTCAGGCAAATATCTTCTGGTAAAGTAAAACATTCAACACCAAACAAAAATGGGATTGCGTATCAAGGGAGGAGACTCAATGGAGCTTTGCAGTTTTAATCCAACACTATATTTTTGGCCTGGTTTCCTAAAGACCCATTCATACTGTCTCTCTTGGACCATTTATCCATGTCAGGTACCTTTTTAGCTTGGGATCCCTCGCAGAAAAAAATCGAACCAGCTAGAGATCTCAAGGGATCAAATTTCTGCATGTTTGTGTAGACAAGAAACTGCGTAGATGCCATGATGCCCTACACAGTGAACAGAGGCAGCTCTTTGAGTTCCATGGTCCACCAAAAAGAGCTGGAGGTGACTGTCTCTAGGAAGGAAGGGTTAAGGACAAGAGATTCAGGAAGGAGCTAAAGAGTCAAACAGAAACCACAAAGACACACGACCTTTGTAAAAAGTAAAATGGATGAAACAAGTGCTGCTCGCTTCCCGCGTGCCCCATTCCAACACTTCACATCCCACATCCCCAGCTGCCATCCTCAAAGAATGCTTTTCACCACTGCTGACCTTGGATTTTGCACCTGAAGGAAACCTGGTATGCAAATCTGAATGTGCCCCATAAATTACTATCTCCAACAGAATAACTGATATTTTCAGTGTTTCCTGAGGTGGCTGCATACCCAGTTTCCCTTAATTTTAATTCAGTCTTCCAGCACTGAATGGGGCCTGAAATCCCCAGCCCATGCCTTTTTCTTTTATTCAGTCATGATAGAGCTTATTTTGCTCAAGAAACTTTTTATATGTTGCCTTGCCTGGTCAAGGATTCAGCTTTGAATTTTATCCTTTATGGGACTTGTCTGTGTGTGTCGCTGAGGGTGAGACACCTGGATGATTTGGCTACCAGAGACACCAGGGTGGTCCAGGCCAACTGCTGGAGAGATCACGAGGTCTGGGGGGGTCAATGGGGAGATCTGTTTGCATGTGTGTGTGTGCCCATACGCGGGAAACCACGGGGGAGAGCAAGGATCCAGGAGCAGCTACTGAATTGATGTGCACCTACTGCAAATACATGCCCAGTCTTGCTACTGGCAGGACCTGGTGGCATGGACCTGTGGCAGCCTTGCCTCTGTTGGGGTACCAGATTCTGCAGCTCCTGACGAGAAGCAACATCAGAAAAGAGCCGTAGCAGTTAAATTAGTTAGGGGTCGGAGTATCTCCAAGGAGGCACACAGCATGTGTTATTTGTGAGTACAGGATGTCAGGAGATAGCTGGGTTTGAAAAGAGGCTGGACAAATTAATGCTTAAACATAGTCATGACAGTGTTTGTTTATTAAGCATCAACATGCTTGGGATTAAATAAAATCCGGAAGGTAGGAGCCCTGCCTCAAAGAATTTATGGCAGGAATAATGTTTGCTCAGTGTAAAATAGGGGCAATTGCAGATCCTGTTTCCTGAGGCTGGCTGATCGCTCTACGGTCAAAACTGGCAAACGACCAGGTACAGCAGTGTAACAAAACACTCTCATTTGCGGTGAAGCTTTATAGGAGGACGTGGGCAAAGGCTGCTGCATCCAGTCAGGTGGTATCCAGGTTATTGGGTGGTGTCCAGGTTATTGGGGCCTTTCTGCAGCCATTTGCTTTCTCTCCTACCAGTCTTTCATCTTCTCCTTAATAAAAATAACAAGTTATTCTTAAGGGCCTACAAGAAAGAGGAATTCCACAAGTTCCTCAAAAAAATCCAAAGCTTCACTGTATCTGTTATATAGATCTTTTCACTTTGAATCAACCCTTTGCTGCAGTTTAAACCCACTATTCCCAGTTCTGCTCACGGAAATGGAGATCAGACCAACCTTGTTCTCTTTTATTAAGTGTCTACAAATGCAATTTTTCATCCTCACCTCTACCTTATCTGGACCGTTACAGGTCTGTCCCTCCAAGCACCCTTGTGGTCCTCTCTGGAGTCACACTAGCCGGCCCACGTCTTCTCTGAAGTGCAACTCTCTAAATGAATGTAAAAGTTAAACCCCATGCTCTGTGGGTCATGGTTCTTCACAACCCAGACTGAGCTTGCTGTTTTTGCTACGGAGTGACCTGGCTGGCTCATGTCCAGCTGATGTCCCACTCTGAGTACGTCAGTCCCAGTTGTCTACATGCTGTGAACATGAGCAATCAGAGAAGATCTGAAGGTGCAAAACAACAGTCCACATATTTAAAGGAAGATAAGGCATGTTAAGGGAGCATTAGGCAGGTGTACGTGCAGGGCTGAAGAATGCATATCCTTTAGGAGGACCTGCTTTTTTTGCACGTTTTGGAAAGAGCTGGGAAGATGAAGGAAGAAGCAATGGCTATGAGAAGGACAGCAGTAACCTCGTTTTGCCAAACTAGCTTGCCTTCACCCTGTGGCCTTTATTTCTCTCGTTAACCACACGAGGGCAACCTTATCCTGTCATTTGTGGGAAATGGGCTCGAATTATCTAATAAAGGTTGAGGAGACTCTCAACAGCTATTTCCTAGCAGAGAGCACACCATGTATTAGCACTTGCCAGTGCTCCACCAGTGCCATAGTTCCCCAGATATTGGTATGTGAACTCACAGAACCACGAAGTCATCATGTCAAGACCACAGAAGGTCCCTGTGTACTCCAGTCTCCTGATCAAAGCAGGCCCAGTTAGAGCAGGTTGTCCAGTTGAGTACTGATTATGTCCAAGGGTGGAAATCCTGCCACCTCTCTGGATCCCTATTCCAGTATTTGACCATGCTCATGGCACAAAATGTTTTCCTTAAATCGAGTTGAAATTTCCATCTTCCACATCGTGCCTATTGCCTCTTATCCCAGCCCTGGGTGCTGCGCACCCTGAGAGGAGTCTGTCTCTGTCTTCTCCACACTGTTCCAGCAGGTATTTGTACCTGTCTTCTCCAGGCTGAACAAACCCAGTTCCCCCAGCCTCTCCCCATCATGTGCTCCAACTCCCAGTCACCTTGGTCCTCAGCTGGACTTGCTCAAGTGTGATAATGCCTTCCTTATACTGGGAAGTCTCCAACTGGACTTGGTATTCAGGTACCATCTCACAAGTGCCAAACGGAGGAAGAGGATCCTTTTCCTCACCCTGCCAGCAGCGCTGCTGCCGATACAGCCGAGGATGTGGCTCCCCTTCTTCGCTGTAAGGGCACGCTGCTGACTTTAATTCAATTTGCTGTCAGCCAGGACCCCAAGCCCCTTTTCTGCAAAGCAACTTCCTACCTAGTTGGCTGCTTGCCTGACTTGCCGCTCAGGATTATTCTCTATCATCAGATGCGGTGCTTTGCATTTGCCTTTATTGAACTTCATGAGGTTCCTGTCAGCCCATTTTTCCAGTCTGTTCCGATCCCTCCAAATAGCAGCTCTTAACTCCAGTGTATCGACTGCTTCCCCTGCTCATTTTGGTATAATCTACAAATGTAGCGTGAGTGCGCTCTGTCCCACCATCCAGATTATTATAACAGGCATTGAATGGTATTGGCCTCAATATTGGCCCCTGAGGGACATCACCGGTGACTGGCTGTCAGTTGGATTTTGTACCACTCATCAACACTTTTGAGTTTGACAGGCCAGTGAATTTTCCACCTACCTTACAGTCCTTCCGTGCGGTTCATATATCATGTTACCCCACCCCATCGACAGAGCAGCAAAGAAAGGCTCGGCTCCTACGTGAAGAAGAGGCGGGCTGGGGGTATTCTTTCTGTAGGACATGACTTGTATGAGAGAGCCCACAGAGAAAGAAGGGTCTGTGTCCTCAGAGACTGTAGTCTCAAGGCTGTTATAGAAATGTTCCGCCAGGTCTCTGGTCCCAAAGAGAAAATCAGCTCAGTGAGGAACCACCCATCCTGCCCCTGATCCGGCATGCCTTCCAAATGGTGGGAAACGTGTTGAACCTTAGTTTTGATAGGATAAGAACGAGAAACACCACTAGAGGAAGAAGAAATCTCCAACCGGGCAGTGGTTAGAGTTAAAAAGGATTTCACTCCTTAGACTCCTGAGCGCACGGTAACTGTGCCTAGCATGACTTGCTTTTCTTTATCTTTCCCTGAGCTGTGCTCCTCTGCATTGCAGTGCTGCTCTGGCTTCAATCAGATGATCCAGGGGACTGACTGCTTCCCAAGTATCCTTTATGTCTTCAGCAGTGGCAGACATGAATATAACTCTGTATTTGGAGATTAAAGCTTGAGCTGTGTGGCTAGTAATACATTTTAAATAACGGCTTGGGAAGAGAAAACAGAGGAAGAAGTGATCACAAAACAAGCAGAAGATGAAAACATTGATACTGGTTAAGTCCCCAGTGCTGAGATTGCATTTTTGTGTGGTACTTTGGGCAGGCACAAACTCACTCTGCCACAACCTAGGCCAGCTGGAAACCATGAGTGAAGAAGATCAAACTAATCTATTCTGCCTCCCAGAAAAGTGAATTAGCTCAGGCTCTGTGTCTTGCTCAGCATGTTCATGAGATTTTTAATCTGCTTTGTGCACGGGCACAGTGAGCTCCCATCTGTTGTAGAGGCAGGCACAGTAAGTGGGCATCTGAGGGCAAACTGGCATGTAGAGATACCAGGAGGAAGAAGCACCTGCCAACTGGTGTACCACAGGGATGTCTGGAGGAGGAAGACTTTGTGCTCTCATTGTACTTTTTTGTTTTTCACTGCTGTCTTCTTACTTCTTTCAATATGAATTAAAAAACAAGATTTAATCTCAGGTCCTTTGGGAAAGGTTAGTTTTACAGCATCGGCTTCTCTGAGAGTAACTGCCTTGCAGCCATCCAGGGCTGGAACATGCACCTCTGTTGATGTAAAATTCAGAGCTACCTGCAAGCTCCCCAGTGCCTCAAAGGGCAAAGGTGGAAACTGCTTGGGCAGGTACTGGAAGGATGGTGAATTGGGCTTCTCAGGCACATCTTGTAACATACAATAGACTGGGAAGAAACTAAGCAGACCATCACCAGTTGATTTACCAAATATCCGTTCCACTAAACACTTGCGGTGTGCAATAATGCAATGCAGAAAATGGACTGGGAATTATAGAAGTACCTCTGTTAGTAAGCTGGGGTCTTCTCCCTGGGGAAGGAGATTGCCCACTAAAAGCTGCAAAGTTGAAGTAGATATATATGAAGTTTTTGCATGCAGTAATTTGGAACCTGCTGGGCCCCTGTGTTTTTCTTTTGTCCTTAAGGTTGCATAGAAATAAAAGCTATGGATATATCTCCAAACACAAACAGAAAACACAACCTTCAGTCTAAAAGCCAGAATATGAGGCATGATACATCATGAAAGTAGAACTTTGGCTAATGCTCCCTCTGGAGTTTCTTGTGCAGGGCTTTCCCATGCACAGTCTATCTGGTGCCTAGGAAGAATGGGCTCTGCATAAGACTTGTCTTACGCAGACAAGGAAATTTTCAATGTCTCCTTTGCACATAAATTTCTATTGTCTGAAATGGTGTGAATTTACTCTGAAACTTCCCCACAGACTTGGTGCACACATAGATTCTGTCTTTTCTGTTTCCCTTTGATTTTGAGGTAATTCACAGGAGCTCATCAGTGAGAACTTTTCCTGGTAAAATGGACCAGAATAGTCAAAAAGTTAGGGGGGAAGAAAGGCACATGAAGAGATTGCTTCTGCTCGTCTGACCTTCCACCTGGCCTGCCAGAAGAAAGAGCATTTCCCAGTAACTCCCCTCTCCAGTAAAAACTTATGCCTGAAGTGAGATGCTGCAAAAGAGATGCTTAACTCTGATTTAAACTAGCAGCATTCCTTGATCCATGGTCAGTTGCTCCAATATGAAATATTGTAAGAATACAAAAATGTCTCTCAGTGTCCTAAGTACAGTGAGTTGCCTTCCTTTGTTCACATTCTTTATAGAATAAATATGCTTAGATTAATTTTTGGCCATTCACCGAACATTTATCTTTTTTTTTCCTGCTGCTCTGAAGAAATCTCACCTATTAGAAATACCTCCCAATGAAGACTCTTGACACCGTAATATTCTCCTGAGTAAATGAAAGACAGATTCTTAAGGTAAGGTGCCAAATTAGTCGAATTCTTAGAACTCTTTCCACATAATCCACATTTCTTTTTGTTTTGGTAGGTGAACACCATCAATATGCCTAATAAAAGGGATAAAACAGAGCTGGAGAACTATAGAGAGAGGAACCCTGTATGCTCTGTAGATATACAACATGTCTGCTGATACAGGGATGACTGATGAAGAAACTGATGAAGCAAGGACATATTTCCAGCTTTGGCTTCAGAATTGATCTGTTGCAACAGATGACACTGTGGTCTAGATAGAAGATAAGGTTTAGACTAAGCAATAAGTCTTAGGTAACATTCATGCTTGCTGTCTTTTAAAGCAAAAATAACAACAAAAGTATATCAGCAAGGTGGTGCAGCCCTGGGACATATTAACAGAACGGTGGTGAATTGGTGGACTTTGAATTTTTCCAAGATGGGCTTAGGCAAAGCCCTGACTTCCCTGATCTGATCTAGTGTTGGTGGTTGTCCTGCTCCAAGCGTGAGGTTGGACCAGAGACTTCAGAGGTCCCTTCCTACTAGCGGTACTGCAATTCTGCAAAACGATTAAAGAAGTCACTCGTCATCCTGGAACAGAAAAGACCAAGGGGTATAGGAAAGAGGCAGAAAAAGTAATGAGCAGGATGGAGAAGGTTGATTGATAGGATGTAATGCCTCAATGTCATTTCTAACACAAGAACTAGGGAGCACCACATAAAACCATGGGGATGCGGGTTCAGAACACAAGCAAAAGGATTTGTCTCTTCCCACAAGGGATAATTAAGCTATGGACTTCCTTGTCACATGCAGTAATAAATGGCAAATATTTACATGAGGTTAAAAAGGGAATGAAAAAGTCCTTGGAGGGCTACTGAGCAAAATGCACACTCTGTTGTCAGAGTTGTCACAGGAACAACACTGAAGGTTTGCCCTATTTGTTCACTTTTCTTTATGCATCAGATGGCTTTCCAAATGTCTTGAGCAAAACCATCCCCACTTCCACAATGTTTTTCAACATCCTGGTTACTACCTTCTTTCCCCAGATGGGCTACATTGTGATGGCACTCTTTGGAAGATTCCTGTGGGAAAGATTTTGTTGAAGGTGAAGATGTTCTTTTACTGTATTGATGTCTGATTGGCAATCCACCCCCCTCCGCTGCGGAAGAGTTGTTTTATGTTTCTGAGAGGCAGTGCAGAATCACCACCAGCGGAGAGGCTGCCAGTGAGTGAAGTGCAGACCTGTTCCCATGACACTCACAAAACCATATTCCTACCAGTAGAGACATCTGCTGCAATCATTACCTTGTTATTGCATGGGGACTGATAACGTAGAATGAAAGCTAGGGAAATAGCAAAGCAGATCGTAAAACAAGCTCACCCTCTAGAGTCCAGGGTCCAAGGACAGGAGTTTCTGGCCATAAACGCAATTGTTCTTGTTCAGATGAAGTTACAAAAGCACACTTTGAGATATATATATTATTACATTGAAAGCAAAACAAAAGCTTTAGATCCATAAGCAATGCAGGCACAAAAAAAACCCCCAGGGACTAAGCTGGTAACTAAAAATCACCATCTAATGACCTAGAACATGAGATTTTCCCCCAAATGAAGTTTTGCAGAGAATTACCTAAAACCATGAGAGCCAAGGATGAACCATCTTCTAAGAAAAAGATCTTTCAAAACCTGCTTTGAAAATATTTTTTCTCAACTGGGAATGAAAAGTTGCAGAATAAAACACCTACCTGTGTAAATATCTTATAGTTTTCCTTACGCAACTGAGGAGTCTGATTTCTGCAGGACACACAATTAAATTAATGTTATCTTTATTTCTGTGTCAGACTGGAGATGAATTTTGCTCCTGGTCACATGATCCCATATCCAGCTCCCATAATATACTTGCACCTTTATTTCTGCTTACATTCTGTGACATTTCAGTGGGCACTAAAGAGGTCAGAAACAGAGGCTTAATTCAATTAATTAAATAGAATTGACCTCCCTGACTGTTAATGTTAGCATCAGTCTTGAATTCAAACTCCCCAGTTTTCTGGAAGACGAAGACCTGAAGTCAGCAGCTGTTTTTCATACCTTGGAAAACTGAACTGCAATAAAGAAAAAAACCCCAAACCTCCAGAGATGAGTACGTTTCATTCTATTTGGTCTCTGAGAACAATAAACAAAAGATTGATTAATGCTAATTACGATACTTGTGCTTGTGATGTTGAGAACTATTATGGAGATAAATACGTACATTATTTTATCTAATCATGCTGTATACATATTTGGTGCCATCTGGCATCAGATGGCAAGAGGATTACCCCAGTGCAACGAATGTCACATTAGTAGCATCTCAGAAGATCTTTTGCTCCATCATGTGACACCTGTGTGTGTTCAACTGCTGAAATTATCTTTCTCTGATCAACTGCTCAAGCAGAGCTACTCTCTCCAATCATCTGCTGTTGCAACCACGCTAATGAACATGTCTGGGAGTGAACAATAATAGAACATCCTTCCCCAAAGTGAAACTGAATATTGTTTCCAACTTAGTGGCAGCCAAGAAACTCATTTGGTTGTAATTGTGCTTATGGCTGATCTCATAGTAAAAGCATATGCAACTGTCTAGGTGCGCTGCTGAAAATCACCTTTGAGCAGGGAAATTGTAATCTACAGAATGACTGGCCTAACATGAACATAGATCTTGTCCAGGAGGCATTTCTTCAGAATAATTGGCACAAGGTGAGGAGAAAGTAGAAAAACACCCTCTAAATAGCTTGAACATATAGTCAAAACCATTCAGAAAATCCATCTGGGAAAGTAAAATTAAAATCAACTGCATGAACTGTGCAAGAAGAGAAGTGCAGCATATGATAAAGAATCTGATCCAGAATGGGTGCTGGCAGATACGGGAACATACCAACAGGTCACCATCATACCAGGAGAAGATGTGCTTGGTAGCACAGCTTGGGTTGGATCCTGCTTGTCCAGATCAGGATCCTGGTGCCTTCTCAGCTCAGGTATTTGAGTTTCCTCCTTGAGGAAACTAAGGCATAAGGAATGATGGTGTACTCTCTGGCTCTTCTCTCCATGTAGGTCTGGGAGGAGAGGAGGGGGTGCAAGACCAGAGGCTCACAAGCACTTCTGGATTTACCAGCACAGATACAAACCATGTAAGCTGCAGCCACTGAAATGACATCTTTGCAGATTGTGCAGTCTAAATTGATTTCGATTAGGAAAGAAGCCAGAACAAAAAATAACGATAAATTCTCCAGGATTACAAAGGAAAACAGAGTGGAAGATTTGATCTGTAAAAGCATCAGTAACAAAATATCTGCTTTTCCTCGAAGAGACAGAAGGAATGCCCGTATCTCAGGTTCTGTCTACCAAGCTTTTGTTTATGAAATACAGAATTAAATTAAATCCTAAATGTGACTAACATTCTTAAGTTAATTAGAGAGGAAGAAGGCGTTAATTGTAAGAAGAAAAGCTCTTTTCCTCCAGGCTAGCTTTTCAGGTCTCTTGGTATAACACCATGGTTTCACCAGCTTGCACCTCTGAACAAAATCTTGTATCTAGAAAAGGTTTCTGTGAGACAAGCTAGCCCAAGGCATTACAGCACGTTGTTTCTTCTTGCTCGTTTCCTGCAATTTGCTGACAGAGGTAGCTGTTGCTAAAACCAGCTTGAATCAGGACATGACCCTTGTTAGTGCAAACAGGTCAGTGAAGAAGCCTCAGAAGCAAAGGTATGTGGTGGGCATGGGGCCTCAAAGTGCTCTGTCATGTTAGAGGTTACTTGTGTCCCAGAAATATCTCTTGCCTTGATATGTCTAAATATCTTAAGAAAATCTTCTGTTTCAATTCAAGAGGTGGCTTAGTCAGTACAAGCCCAAGGATGTTGCATAAAGACGTGGAAATGGAAACAGAAGCTGGCGTGGGAAACATGAATGATCTTATGTTATGAGGTTGTTTTAGCACCACCATAATTTTCCCTTGTGAAAGCAGGGAGTGTTGTAAGAAACATTCTTTAAATTGGACCGCTCCGGCAGGTATTTGTTTAACACATTGTCTTTTTCTCATTTGTTTAGAACGAAAGCTGTCTTGCTATAAAAAGATCCTTCGGGATGATTAGCTGTATACCGAAGTTAGCAATAGTTCACAATCTATCTGGATGACATTCCTGGTGTGTCAGGCTGCCTTTTCTGCAAACAGATGACACGTTATAGCAGGGCTGCCAACTGTATAATGTCAGGGGCCATATGGACCGCACCAGCTTTGCTAGGATTCACTTCTTTTCTTTTCTAGCTGAGCAAGCTAAAATTGCTAACTTTCAACCAAGAGTCCTAAAAGAGCTGGCTGAGGTCTTTCAGCTTCTGACTTTTTTGCTGAGCATGTGGGGGAACAGAGAGCTGAGTTCCAGCCACGGTACCACGTTCTCTTCACCATCATAATCAAACCCTTTACATGTCACTCTACAATCATATGTGTGTGGTGAGTACAGAAGAAAAATACTAATTTCACTCTTTTGGTCCTACCTGAGAAGAGGGTTCCCATTCCACCCAGCCACTCTTTTCATGGAGACACTGGTGTTATTGGTGAGCTGGACAATATTGTCCCCTTTCCAACACGTTCTCTTACATAGTCCAGAACTTTCAGTTCTTAAGGCAGAGCTTGACTTTATTCACATGATAAAATAGTATTAAACAGCTATCGTCATCTCACTGTTTTTTGACTTCTGTGACATCATTATCATTCCCAGTAGCCTCTTCTCAAAAAAAAAAAAAAAAAAAGACAGAGAGAGAAAAAAAAAGATCTGAGTATATTTTCAGAAATGCTGAGAACTCTGAATCTGTTCTCACTTTTGGGGACCTTGACAAATGGTTTGTCATAAAATGCAGTGGGTTGAATATGCATAATCTGGCAATGGTCTGTTTATGAACGCATCACAGTGGCTTGAAGTAATCCTTAATTTGGGGTGAGACGCCACTCCACATTGTCAGGTTGTACTTATGTGGAGCAGATGTGCTGCACATAGATGTGTTCATTTGCTGAGAATGTAACATCCTGCTAAATAAAAATGAAATGTAATTTTAGCCCAAGGTCATTATTGCTATTCCTTAATTTGTGCTTATTATAAAAAGCCCATCGACTCTATCTCAGTGGTCCTAAAAACTGCCTTGGGATTGTCTAATCCATTCCACATCTTAAATTTCTTTGACCTATTCTGCATCTTAAATTTCTAATATTTTCTTCTTCTGCTTCATAAGATGAAGGGTTTTGTTAGGGTTCATAGTACGGTGATGCATATCTTTGCGACTGATTTTAATATTCTGACTAAATCTTCTTCTTTTGTTGGCTTGTGAGGCTAATGGGCACCTCTGTGGATTTTTGTTGACATGTACCTCAAAGGATTTCTGTAAGCTTTCAGTGTATGCAGTGTAAACCTAACCTGATTTTTAGATCTGTTAGACTAAAATCCAGGAATCATGAACAACTGTGGCATGTATCAGTATACTGACCTACTTTGTCATGTACTGTTGCATTGCAAGAGTCTGGAACAAGTCTTTCATCACACACACACAAAAAAGTCAGTAAGAATGATGTTTAATTAGACAAAATTTTTAAAAATAAACATGAAGTTGAAAATCAGACCTCATTAGGTTTGACATAAACACTTGCATGAATAATGTCATAATCTCTGTGTAACTGGAGATGTTGACCTTTGTGTGTATTTTCACAAATTCTGTCAGGAAGACATTTTGAAGATGAGTGGGCAAAAACCATACATGAAAAATCCTCCTAGAGATTTAAGCATAAAAATACCACATATTGCTCAAAAAAAAATCGCTAAACTGCACGTTGTAGAAAGCTTGCAGGCTCAGCTGGAAACACGGTCCCTGAGCAGGGCTTACATGCTGTTCTTTTGCATCTCTTACTGCTCCGTGTCTTTTTTGATATAGGGATCATAAGAATGGCTCTTCTGGGCTGCATCGGATGAAAAAAAATGGTCCGATTTCTCATTTCTCTCTGGGGCCTGTGGGACACCAGAGGACATGCCTCGCTGCTGATCTTGCATCCCCTTGCCAACGGTGGAAGGAGGGGGCCACCACCAGCACCCATCCTTCATGTCACCATCTAGTTAAACCACATGGGGCAGGGGTTAACCCCACTGGATGGGGCTTGCTAGCAAACCTGATGAGGGCAACAAGACGGGGTCCTTTGGGGATGGACTACAGGAGCCTGCATGGAGCAAAGGAAAGGGATATCCACATGGGGGATAGTCTGTCCCGCTCAGGCCAGCCTTCCTTGCTTTTCCCTGTGTGCAGCTGCCCTGCAACCTCTCTGCTGAACACCTGCACAGATATCTGTAACCAGGTTGGGTACTTGGCTAAGGTACAAACTGAGCAAACTCAAACCCAAGCATCTCCCTCCTCCTCTGGGATGAGAGGTCTTCTCCACGTGCACTTCTGGACCTGTAGCTGTCTCCTGGCAGGGTCCAACAGGTAGACCCAGCTGCAGTGATGCAAAAAGCTCTGGAGAGAAATGCCACTACTGAAAAATATGAGTCCACTAGTCCTGCTGCTGAGTGTCTACTCCAAACATCTCTTTGATATCTTCAGTGGCCGAGTGGCCGCCTTCTCTTCTGAGGGGTAGGAGGTCACAGAAATGGTGGCAGCTCACCTACTGCACTGCCAGGTCCCTGTGGTGGGATTACTTTTAACCTCATGGTCTGAGTGGCTGCAGCAGGAAGCATCTGCCTTCCTTGGTGTTATACATCCTCATGGGCATCTGGTTCTGGATGGGGATTTTAAGTTCACCTTATGGGAGTGGATCAGGTCAGAGAGGTATCGGGCTTTAGCAGATGCATTCAGGTAGTTCACAAGCCATGTAGCAGATTTGGCAGCTCACACCTATATGATACCACCTCTTTCACTTGTATCTGGTGGGAAATGGCATATCAAGCCAGTGTTACTGAACCTGTGTTTAATCCTTGAACATCATGTGGGTCTGACATAGGCTGACCTCTTCCACAAGCTGCTGCCTCATATTCAGAGCTTTTTCTCTTACATTTCAGTGCTTGGGATCAGCCTCTTGGCAGTTTAACAAAAACTTGGCAGAGGATGTGAGCCTTCTAATTGCCCTGTAGAGTTCTGGCTTCCTTGGAAAAAGGAGAGGCGTGCCTTTCCCTCAACCTCAACAGTGGTGAGACCTTTGCTGCAACCCACTAGGGCACATCTTACATTCTTACTCTCAGAGGATTTGAGCTACCGGCACTGATACTGTCATTGTCTTTGTTCAGCTTTTGCACTGGCACCTCTCTTCTCCTTCCTGGGCAAGGGTGCTCTCTCCAGACATGTTCTGGATGCTCCTTGCAGCCTCTCCAGTGGAGCAGTCTACTCTGCAGCAGGATTCCGCAGTCAGAAACTTTGAGGCTCCCCATGCTACGGACAGCCATTGTCATCCGATCAATTGACTGATGGTGGAAAAAGAGTGGTCAGCAGAGGGTGAGGTCCTCACTACCCCAGGGATGAAGGATGGCAAGTCCATGGCTGTTGCAGGCAAAGGGGAACTGTGGCACTGGAGGTGGAGGAGCCGTGCCTGGAGAGATATCTCCCAAGACAGGTGATGCTGCTGGAAATCTGGCAAACAAAAGGTGATGGCTGGGTTGGGAGTGTGGGTGCAGGCCTCTGAGGACAGTCCATCTCATGGAGAAGGCATGGAGAAGGGCCCAGCAGCAAGGCAGGGGAGTCTCTGCCTGAGCCTGGCAGTGTTTCCTTCTCTGGGCTGCCTTCGTGGGTGGGGAGAGACATAAACCTTCCGTTGTTTTTATCCTAACACCAACCACGTTACACAACAAAATTGTGTTTATTATCTCATAAACAATTAAAACATCTGCTTATCTGAGCCCAGGTTAAAGATTTTCCATCACAATACAAAAGAATGACAAACAACCTCTGAAATGTTATTCTATCCCATTTTTAACAACATTACCACAGACAGTCTTGCAGACGTGCCAGAGTGGGGTGCTGTGACCTCGTTCAAAGCATTCCCTCCAGCCACAGGGACTCTGCCTTGAGCTTTGGATGAATTATTTCCCTTTCTTCCCCTAATTAGACTGGAGTTTCTGGTTCTGTTCAGTGCGACTGTAGCATAAATAGTTGCTCACACCTGACCTTACCAGTGTCTGTTCAGCTCCCTGCCACCTCAGCTGGCCCAGAATTAATTCTGAGAGCCTCTGGCATTTGATAATATTTAGCAATAGATCATATAGAAGGTATTTTATGATTAATGGTATTTGGAAAAATATCATATACCCTGAGAAGTTTTACACCCTGTCTATTCACATGCCAGCAAGTGAAGAATTGCAGAGTGACGTAATGTCTCTTATTAAACCAACTGATACAACTGGAAAAAAGATAAATTCTTTGGAACATTCAACATCGTCTTCAAGTCTTAACCAGAAAATGCAAATTTCTAGCTAAGTTCTGGCTGAGAATAGCTGAGCTGAGTTTCACTTAATTTTTTAAATCAGTTTGAAATGGTTGGTGAAAATGTGAGGTGTGTTGACTATTGTGGGGTAAAAGATATTGCTAGAGCAAGGAGCAAATAGTCAGTGGGAATCCAGAGTTGGTCTCTGAATTTAAAGCATAAGAGCTCTCCTTTCAGAAATGTCCTCTGTTGGGAGGACTGTCTGACAGTAGTCTGTCCATTTCTGAAGACAAAGGCAGAACAAAAGTCAATGTTCTGAAGCTTTGGAAGCTTCAAAATTGTTGTGGATCATATTTTACCAAAGAACGCAAGTTGGTGCTAGATCAACTAAAATCAGGTGAAGTCTCTCTCTGTCTTTGGAAGGAAGATCAGACTGAAAGGGAAGTGTCGTCCCTTTGTGTTACAGGCAGGTAACTGTAGACAGAAGGGACCACACACTGTAGGACACAAAATATTGACCAGCACCTCTAAATATTTCCTGTGCAAAAGCCCAAAAGTTTCAAAATGTAGTGTGAGATGAAAAGAGAAGGATCATTGATATTTCAGTGTCATGTGTACATGCCATAGGCAGGTATGCACAGTTCCCAAACGGCTTTGGGTACATGAGAACCATGTCTTATTCTGCAGGAAAGACAGAGTATCCCTAACAGTCCTTGACAAATTGGCAAGACAGAATTCCTTCCCGAGGCTCCTGGAGTAATCAGTGTAATCATGAACGCCGGCCCAGGATACAGAGATGTGGCACCTTGGAGGTATCAGTGCTCCTGGCAGCCCTGCTGCACCCATCCCGGGCTCCAGAAGACCTTTTGGAGCTCACAGGAGCTCTGGGCTTGCTCGGAGATGCTTTATTGCCTGTGAATCAATGAACTAACTCCCTTTCCACACATTAGATATTTTGCTGTAAAACATCTAAGGAAAGACAGAAGAAGATGGGAAGAGATATTTAGATATTTTAATGATCTCTTCCCATGCCTAATGGGAAGGGGGTTAAATGTTGAGTTCCATAACTCTTCAAAAAATTTTTTGATAAGTACTGACTGGGGTGGTTACAAGTAGCCATATTAACTGTGAAACTGTCCAGTCCCTGCTTGAAAGTTCTGAATTTTCCAGGGTTGTAAAATCTCAGGGCAATGAACTCAAGTTGGTAATCTGCAGATGATTGAAACCACCTCTGTGTGTGTAATGATACTCCATGACTATATCTGTGTGATGCAAGCCATGCACGCATGGATCACAGTAACTCCAGACTGATAGGCAACTGCAGAGGGACAGTGTATCAACTAGTCAAATTAATAAAGCAAATACAATTTACAACTGTTAAAAATTAACAGTGATGTTCTGTTCTTGGGATGTCCTGTGCATTTGGTCTCTGACTGTGTCCCTACTATCTCAGGAATATTTGAACCTCTGTTTGCTTATGAGACTGTCTAAAGTTTATGGACTGGGTGGGATGGAGTCGTCTTTTGGGAGTTTTCTTTGCCATCGTAACCCCTGAACTCACAAACTCATGGCCTGGGATGTCTCTGATCATAGCTCTTCAGCTTAAACAAGTTCAACTTCTATCAGCCTTTCTGTTTCCCATGCACCTTCGCTCTTATATGCACTTTATAAACACAGAAACACGTATCCCAAAAATCTGTCTGTTCCTCAGTGTGCAAGTACTGCCCTGCCATGGTCACCAAATTTTTAACCTCTGGACTGTAGATAGAATTAGGATTTGTCTCTCATGCACTCTCCGTCCTGCAGCTGATCAGCAGCATGTTCATAGTGGATCAGCAGTTCTGCTGCCCATCCTCTCATACTACTCTGGGTGGGAGATCGAGCAGATTGGGTGTTGCATGCAAGACTAACTGCCGGCAGGTCATACAGCTCAGCAGTGTAGCTTGGTACAACTGCTTTTTTTATCCAAATGCAAAGGATGGCAGTCACCTTCTGCTGATCCCGGCCCATTGATTTCTCCTGCTTTAAGCCAGCCTGCCTTGAAGGCAGGGAAGGGGTCAATCAAATGAACAGCAAGTCAAGTAAGTCCTGGGAATGCAGAGGCATCTCTGGGGAATACCCTGGTTTAGCAGGACCTGCCTTTACCTTGCTGGATCAGGCATCTTTTTATCACCTTTCCTTGCCTGAAGCAGAGGGTGGGAAGGGAGGCACCTGTCTTGAACATCTCTCCCCACAGGAAAGTCTTTTTGGGTACCACAGGGCTAACGCAGGTCCAGGAAAAGAGGTGTAAGTTCATGATCTTTGCGTGTGTGGTTTGCAGACAGATGGATTGGCCAGAAAGGCAGAGGCAAGAAAAGATTTCAGCAGAGGGTCCAACACAGGGGCAGGAAAGAGAGGAAGGGGCTACTTTTGCAGTAGGTTTTAATGGCTTCCTCTCTGCTCATTCTGAGTTGGACAGGAATTTAATATGTTTTACTTAGGAAAGTTCCATTTTGTAACTGGTGTAATAGAAAAATTTTTGAAGATTCTCCAAATCTTATTCTTTGTTCCTAGACAGGCTAAGGTTTAGGTATATGAAAAGCATTTGTGTTTTCCTACCATTGCAGAGACATAGACGGATAGACCGTGAGTTAACACATCACAAGTGTAAATGTCCATCTCAGTATCAAATTTATCAAAGAGCCTGTCAGTATTGCTTGAGCAAGAACTAAAGGAACTGGCTAGGAAAAAGCACTCACACTTTTTAATAGCTTTTCAAACTTTACTTCTGCATTAGAGCAGGTTAGGAGAGGCCAGGCTGAGAACCAGGAGGTGAAAACCCAAATAACTAGTGATATTTCAGTCCAGATTGATTTAAATGGTTTGTAAGAAATTCACTCATTTTCTTAAAAATATCCTAGTAGTCATTATATACAGTAATGGGCATGCTGGCATCGCAGGGTTGGGGTTAAAGAGGAAAACACACCACTCTCAATATTTCCAATATATTTTACTTGTCTTGTTGAATGGGTGCCTCATTTGGCCTGGGCTTCATGCACAGATGAGTGTTACTTCTGGTTCAAAAGTCTGTCTATAACCATAGCTTAACCATTAATAGCCTAACAATTTTTTTTGAACCCCAGAAGCACAAATAAATTATTTAAGTGTTAGAACCCCTTTGATTAAAGACTGAGGAGCACTTTGCCTGTTTCTTTGTTGCTGTTGTTTGTTTGCTTTGTTTTTTTAAGAAAAGGGCAGCAATGAACATTCAGATTCCCTTCTGTGACTTTGGGTTTACTAATGCATCCTCCTGTAAAAATCCATCTTGAGGGTGTTTGCATCTCTCTCCCAGGAGATGGCAGAAGAGTCCTGACGATGGCAAATAACAGTCAGCGCAAGCTGTCATTTTGCTGGGTGACTGATGTTTAAGCAGTGGGAAAAATCAGGGAGCTGTTGAGGTACGGTACAAATGACCAAAACCTTACAGATTTACAACCAAGGCTTTTCACGCTGTCTCTAAATTTATGCCCTCATGCTATGAATATAGTGATGTGTTATGGCTTGATTTCATGTCATACGTCCCTCCAGCTGAAGCAAAGTGAAAAGTCAGTTATAATGCGTCAGCTGGGAGCAAAGGAGGTTGTAAAGGGCTGGGCTGTCTGTCAGGAAGATCTTGGGTCAGGAGTGATGGGATGACAGTGTCATTTATTAGGTTAGAACTCAGACTGCAGGACTGAATTCCTCAAAATGAGGTCACAATAATCACATTTTGCAAGTCTGTGGGTGGGAGATGGCAGAAACTGGGACTGAGGGAGCCACAGTGCCGCACAGTTCAGACAAAGCTCCTGCACCTAACTGCATGTGAAGCGGGACTCTCTACATCAGGAACTGGGCTTCCAGGTAGCAAAATGCATTGGACTGGCTGAGAGCAAGTCGGAGCTGCTCCAGCTCAGGACTGACACTTGCTAAAATGTCGCAATGTGATGTTGAGGTATCTTGCAGGCATCAGGCTGCCTGGTCATCCACCAAGCAACAGTGGCAGGGCATCATGTAAGTTGGAGATGTGGCGGGTGTTTTAGATGGCCAACATTAAGGGCGTGGACCTCACCAGAGGGGTTTCATAGCTGGAGTGCTTTTCTGCTGCACAAGAGACCTGGTTCAAGTCCCTCTCTACCCTGAGCCAGATGTCCCACCTCCTGGTAACATCCCTTCATCAGCAAGTTATAGGCTGTTTTCCAGCAAGTTGCTCTTGATCTACCAGACTGAACTGTCTCTCTTTAGCTCTGTGAATATTTAACAACTTCATAGGAAGCTGAATATCTTTAACAGGCAGGAGGGGAAAAGCCTTATTGTAAGATATTATAGACCGGCTGTTCAAGGTTTTTCATGCAGGGGAGCAAAGACCGATTCTGAACAACTTAATTGTCTTCTGCTCTGAGCTATCAATCAGCTTTTGAAACCTGCAGTTTCAAAAGTAAGCTAAGACTGATATTACGGATCTACCCAACAAATGTAAGGAAACGAAATACTAAGGGCATGTTTTAGACAAGTGCAGAGTTCATAAAGCAACAATTGCCTTAACTCTGCCCTCTAATGATACCGTGATGGAGGAAGAGTAAAACCAATCTTCTGTATGTTTTAAAAACCACTTTATTTGAAACTATAAAATCTGCAGTCATAGCAGTAGTTGTTCTGTGGTTTCTTTGTACAAAAGAGTCAAGGTTTAACTAGGTTACTTAGTCATGCTGCATTATTTTTTAAAAACTTTTGTTTTGTTTTGTTTTGTTTTTTCTGTGAGGTCTTTGCATTTACTGCTGCACACCTTACTCAGCTTGTAGTCTAAATTTGATTAATTCAAGAGTTTTCCAGAACATCAGAGGCAAAAGGCACATACTGAATGATACAAAAATCTTCTTTTCTTTCAAGATATATAAATAGCTGCCCTTTCATTTTAACAAAAACCTTCTATCTCGTTTTTCATACATAAGTATAACTATTGCAAATAAAGATCATGTGTGAAAAAATCTCACATACTGGATCAAGAATCTAAACTATTTAACTGTTTCCAAGATTATCGTTGAAACTGAATTAATACTTAAAAAGGACATTAATCTGTCTATGACCCTGAAATGCTGTAGTGAAGGATTTTTGTTGTTACACATTAGCTCTGCCCAGGAATTTCTTAAATCATTTAGGAATTCAACATTACTTGCCTCTGACGGTGAATAAGCCATGAAGTTACCTGCATATCAAACCAACACACAAAACTAAAAGAAAAAAAGAGATTTTCAGTATTTTCAAGCTGCAATTTGCATGATGCAGGTGCAATCAAATCTGGCTTTTGCTTGGAAATATTTCTGCTAGAACCTGCTTGGCAGTTACAAGCACCAAGTTCGAAATTTAGCAGCCACTGGCTTGATCTCTGCTAAGCAGGACCTTAAGTTTAAAAAAATTTAAAATAAACTGGTGTTCACCTGGCTCAGCCTCCCTAGTGAGAAACAATAAACCAAAGAGCTCAATGAAGAGCATCTTCTGAGTGGGGGACAAGGACAACAGAAAGATAACCTGCTTAATATATAAAAAATAACAGTTCTCTTTTAAAAGTAACACTGCTTGGCTGATTTCTCTGGCATTTTGATGAGGCAGCCTAGTCCCTCAGGCTGCTGTCCCCCTCGGGCCGTCACCCCTTGCAGGGGAACCGCAGGACCAAGGGCTCTGGTCCGGATCCTCTGGGGCGGAAGGCACCGCGCGAGCTGCGTGGACCCGGCCACTCCAGGCTGGCTGACGCAGCTTGCTGCATGCCCTCTCTGCAGCTGGATCTGTTCTCATCAGCAATGCAGGCGGCAAACAAAACTCCCCGTGACTCCAATGAGAAAGCCTCTTCTGTCCTTGTTTGCTTTGGCTGTTGCCTAAGGCTGGAGGGACCCCTCAGCATAGGTCCATGCAAGCAGAGGCAGACGGCCCACGCTTTACGCATCCTCTCCACTTCAAAATGTCTTCTGTGTTCTTGCAAGCTTCCTGTATATACATACAGACCCTTTTAAAACATGTTTGGATTAATTTCTGCTTTTTTTTTTTCTGGCTGCTCTCCCAGTCAGGGTAGACTTCCTTTGCAAACAGCTCAGAGGGGAGCAGGAAGGGGTGCTCAGACACCAAACCAGAGACGTATTTTCTGCTGTCAGATCCTTCCACTGTAATCTCAGCTCTGCTAAAGGGATAGAGCAGGGCAGGGCTGCGCACAGACCTTTATGTCTAGTGCTGCCAATAGTCACTTGGGTTTTCTGCTTAGGAAGATAAATTTCTAGGTTTTGAACTGGAGAATTTTTGGCTGGTTTTAGCTTAAAAGTCTTCCCATCTTCTTGGAGTAAGAGGTCAAAGCTGTGGCCAGTGCAGGGATGTGCCACGGGGTGCTCTGGGGCTCCATGTAATTCATCCCGGAGCAAAAGAGCAGCCTCCCTTCAGGAGGAGATAAAAGTTTGCACGTTAACACTTGAAGGTATCAGAACTAAGACGATGATGCTGTATAAGGGGAATATGTCGAACAAAGGTCAGAAAGAAGGTTGAACAGCACTAAACAATTAGCAGCCTGGAATGGCATTTGCCTTCCCTCTTTCTTCTGCAGAAATTGGTCTCTGCTGGAA
Source organism: Fulmarus glacialis (assembly GCF_000690835.1). Taxonomy (NCBI): domain Eukaryota; kingdom Metazoa; phylum Chordata; class Aves; order Procellariiformes; family Procellariidae; genus Fulmarus; species Fulmarus glacialis. Next base: position 51,746 of record NW_009192009.1, read on the forward strand.
ATGAGGTTAATGGCCTTCTCCCCACAGCAGGGATCTTGGATACAACCTGCCTTTCACCAGTTCAGGGATCACAGTAATACAGGAAACCACATTTGTAAAAGAAGCTCGTTTATCTCACTATGTTAAAAATGGACTCATTTTGCCATAGTACAGAATCCTTAATTACAATGTCACTTTTTTTCCCAGGAATGACTAAAGCATCTGAAGTATTCCCTAAGATCTTTGTCCTAGTTCACTTGGAATTCGTTATTCTGAAAAACCCATAGAGTGAAAATTGTTCCCTTTGTCCGTGTGTATGTGTACTCATGTACCCGAGTTTAGCCGTGGTGGTCCCTCTGTGGATAGAAGCTGTTCTTCAAGTTATCAAAAGCCTGGGAACTGTATGCCTATCGTCGCCAGTACCAGGAAAGTTACTTTCAGAAACTTCATACTTGACTTGGCTGAGCGCTTTGCGATTCAAAATATAAATACCTTCAAGATGTACCGTGTGCTCCACTGAATGGTTTGGATTATTCATTGATTATTCATTATTCATTGGTTATTGAAATAACTGCTTATTATTTTTATTGGGCAACTCTCAAATAAAAGGCAGATTGACACAAGGTAAAAAGATTGCAAGGTTGCTAGCCTGTTCTTGTAATGCACACACGAGAAGTGCAAGTATAGGCAGTGGATCATGGATAGAGTGGTTGCGGATAGATCAGCCAGGAGACTTTGATGTGCAAACTCTTATGCTCTCCAGGACACCATAATGCAAAATGAGATTCTAGCCCCCTGTGCAATGTATAAGTGAGTGTGGCAACTGAAAATGGGGTAAGAGAAAATCATTTCAGCTCCCCGGTAAATAGCAGTGAGGAGAATAATGCTACCCAATCTGCTTTCCTTCTGTGGTTTTGCGCTGGTTCTCTTCATGGGTAGACAAGTGAAAGCAACATTATTCATTCCACCAGCTGTCCCACAAATGTGGAAAATGACTTTTTTAAAAGGAAAAATTAATCTATTTTTAATTTTCAGTGGGACCACTTAAAATTAAATGATGTTGAAAACAACTAATTTTGTTGTTGCTCCGTCTTCAGGAAAATTATTTTTTTTAACTCCACTGTGGATTGTTCGTTATTTCATCAAAATCTTGCAAAATACAAACAATGCCTTTTTTCCCTTAAGGGATTATGCATCTGCTTTTCAGTAGACCTTTGCCAAAAGCATCCTGTCACCTGGAAGCAAAACAAATGAACAGAAACCTTTTCGCAGTTAGTGGTCACTTCTCATCAAGGAAGTGGATGTACAGAAAACTTTTCAAAGCATGTCCTGCAAGAACAATGAAATAATCATCCGCCAAACTCATATGGCAGTTAAGTCTTCCTGTGATCTAGCTAATGAAATATACTTTCCTCATGGATCCCGCTCATCTTCTTCTTCGTTAGTCATGTGCTATCAACAAAGACCTTGCCCTCCACATTTCCAACCTAAATGTGCCGCATCCAGGCTCTCTGGAGCAAAGTTGACAAATCTCAGCTGCTGATTTCTCCTTGACTTGCTCGCAGCCAGGCCCATAGCCCAGCAGCACAGACATAAACCTGCTGCCCCACTCCAGACCTCCGTGTGCTCTGCGACCTATGGAGCCAGCTATGCATGGAGCAGGAGGACATGACGCAGGTGGGATGCTGAGACTCTGCATCACTGCCGAGCAGGGAGCACTGACCCAGGGACCCTGACTACAGATCTTGTTCTTTTTCTACAGCCCAGAGCTGCAGCAGAAGATCCACCTTTCAGCATCAGAAGATCCCCCTTTGGGGGGTCTTGTGCTAGCAAGCAATAACAAAACTCCATAGCCTGTGGCATGGATCAGACCCGTGGCTTCTGCTGTTGATGGTAGGCAGTGAGCTGAGAAATTCTGGGTTGGGCATTATCCTCTGATTCCTCACATTTTTGTAAAGGTGATTGTAAATGGGGTATTGGATTCAACTGGCTAATCATCTTCCAGAAGACAGAATCTGATACTTCATACTTCACCCCGAGTGTGAACATCTGCGGATCACTTTACATGATGGGCACAGCAAGTCTGCAAAGGAACTATGCAGAAAAGCAAACAGTACTGTCTGCCTCTTCTTGCACAGATGGCCTCTTCACTGCAAAAGTGGAGATGACTTCTGGTTCCTCCCCCCCAGCTAGGTGATGAAGATTACCAGTTCTATTACTCCTAATGGAGATTTTTTTCTGAAATAGTTAGTCAATGCTCACTGCTGACTACAACTGTTGGAAGACCTTTCGTGTCTTCTGCTTGGCAAGATTATACAGGCTGGGAGCTGACAAACCCAGTACCTACATAGAATCACACCTGCTCTAGATCAGCAAGGTTGTGGTTTTGTTTTTCTATTAAACTCACAAACTGAAATTTCACCTGTGCTTCTGTTTACTGAGATAATGAATATCATTACATTGTCCCAACAGGTCCCTGAGATGACCTCCTGAAAGAAGATGACCTTGTGTTAAAAAAAAAAAAAGAAAACCCAAGAAATATTGGAAATTTAACTGTTTTCATTCTTTTTATTTCAGTTAAGGTACAAAATCAAAGGGAAATTGGGAAGAGCATCCCAGGGAGTCTTTGCTCAGACCTGTGGTGAGGCTTGCAGAAAATTGGTCTAAATGACAACATTATTATTTAAATCTCTGTGGTGGCATTAAACAGTGGAGCTATTAAACCAGCTACAGAGTAAAAGGAGGTGGGGGAATGTGCATTTTTTTGTGAAGAAGGGTGACATGAGACGGGGATGGGAAAGGAAAGGCAGCCATCATGGGCTTCATGCTTCACGCACCTGCTTCCACAGTGCTTCTTGCAGGGCCCTGAGCCCTTCTGAAAGGGAACACTTAAATAATTAAAACCTGAAATCTGCTTACTGGGAAACTAGCAAAGAATGAGTAGACTCTTACTCTCCTCTTAGGCATTCTGGCTGGGGGGCATTTTATTTGTATAGCAGACTGCAATGCTTGTCAGTTGATATCCTGGGTATAGATGGAATTTGCCAACAAAAGATTGCATTAAACCTATATTAAAGCAGAGTTCAGACTGAAAGAACAGACCAGTTGGGGAGTGCTAAAAACCACCACAGGGATGTTGTTGTTGCATGTGTGATAAATTCAAGAAATTCCAAGGGAATACTACACATCAAAATAATCCACCCATAGTTAGGGGAAGAAAAGATGTTAAAGCACTTCAGATTGCCCTAAATCTTGCCAAAAGTGATGAGAAGTATTTTTGTGGCTCTGCTGCCAACTCATGCTATCCTTAAAAACAAACCCACATGTTCTGCAATATTTTGTGCCTAAGAAAGTAACTCAGCTGTGAAAAAAACCTTATCTGGTTGTGTGGATTGCGTACTTCCCACTTATCCATATTTGAATGTCTTCCAAGTGTAACCTTAACTGAATAATTTGAGTTTATTGTGCTTGTTTTGAGAAAATTATCTCATCATGGAGTAATTACAACATCCTTGTAAGACTGATTGGAGAAAGACACATTCAGAGAGGAGTTATGAATGGTTCACTGTCAAACTAGGGTGTTGTGTCAAGCGTGATTCTGCAAGAGTCTGTGTGAGCCAGCACTATTCAATATTTCCATTTAACACCTTGTATTGAACAGATTTTGCTTACATTTGCAGATGAAACCAAACTGTGAAGGATGACTAGTACAGGGAGACACTTCAGAGTAAGAGTGGTCTTTCCTGGCAGCCTGGAGATGCAGTCCTTTATTTTTTAATAAATACTGTTGAACATGGGTAGGTACGTGCCATGTAACTTCAACAGGAGTACTTGGCTTCTTGTAACCACATGGGAACTGCTGGCCATGGAGCAGTTTTGCAAAAATCTGGGGATTATTATAGATTACAAATTCGATGCGAGATGTGAAATTAAAAAAAAAAAAACCAACAACAAGGCAAATAGCATACCCAGGGGCTGTGGAGGAAATAGCATTTCCTTGGCCAGGGAGAGGAAGGAGGATGGTTCAGTGACAGGTGAACGGGCAAGGCCAGGTTGGGCTCCTGTCCAGTGAGCACCTACTGAAGGCACCTACCCAAGCAAGGCCAGATCCCCTGGCTGCGCAGGACAGCCTCAGCCCACGGAGCTGGTGGTGATGTGCTAACTCTGTGCAAGCCTTTCCAGATGGTGGTGGTGTGAGGAATCTATCCTGGGAGGTGGTGGAGAAGAAGGGGGGACCACAACCTGGTGCACCAATGTTTGAGGCAAGGCATTTTCATGGCGTGCTCGTGCTGAGGTGAACACCTTCTTCCAGGGTTGGCCATTATGAATCGCAGACCCAGGTGGCTACTTTTGAGTCTCGGATTAGGCATCCAGATGTCAGAGATTGGTGACATTTAATGTCTTCCCTTGGCATTTCCCACTCTCAACACCAGCTGTTCAGGATCTCATTTTGAAACATGTAGTGGGCAGGTGATGTGCCCTGGCTCAGCCTCACGTGGCAGGATTGCCACCTGTAGCTTGACTTTGGTCATTCACACAGTTTGGTAGCTAAGAAATCCCAGCTACCCTTCTTGTGGACGACACTGGGGCTCTTCCAGGACCCCACAGACGCTGAACGTCATCACAAGACCGGCTGCGTGCATGTTGCCAGCCCAGCCATGCTTCACATGGATGCACACTAAAGACTGCTTTTGCACTGAGTGTTCTTATGTGGCATTTCCCCAAAGCAGAGGCAAGGGGAAATATTCCTTATTTGTATTTTACCTGAATGAAATGTTCAATGAGAAAGGAAACCCTTGGTCTTACTTATTTTACATCCGCATACAAAATATTTTTAAAACTATATTTACCACAGTATCTTGCAGTGTAGGAAGAAATTGGGTTCTCAGCTTCCAAGTAAAAAATAAGGACCATTGATTCATCAGGAAATGCTTCCCAGTTGTTCAAATAAAATAAGCATTAGCAAAATACAGCCTTTAAGCAATACATCTTTAAGCAATGTGATTGAAATCTCTTCCCGTTTTAGTAGGTCTGGCTTCATTGCCTCAGTACTTACTCTTTTCTAATATTGCTAAAAAATCAGCACAGATGGCACATGAATTTCTATTGTAATATATAGATACGAAAGACATTACTGTAAAACCTTCCATGTTTTTTTTTTTTATGTGGAAAACACCAAAATTGAGCCTTGCCAGACATATAATCAAAGGACTCCTCACAATAAAGCTAGCTCCTGTAACTTGTTTGGGGTTCCACGGGGAGCACAGTCTGGGGTTCCACACTGTGCTTCCTCTCTCCTCCTCTTCCTCACTTCTCTCCCACAGGACCTCCAACCTGACTGTGAAATACCGTGGGCAGCTATCTGCCTGGGGTGGGGGAGCCCAGGAGATGTTTTGTAGGAAAGCTCACTGTTGACAGCCTCTCTAACTCCTCAGATTTACGTTTCGCCGTAAAAATATAAAGAAACCTTTTGCCACCTTAATGGTCTCTCTGAGGATATCTGTGCCTAGTGCAATGCCACTTCTAGCTCATGCCATTTTGTTGAGTTATATGGTTCAAACGTGCAATACCTCTAGAGCTGATGGAAAAAGTGAGATTGTTAAGGTTTGTCAGGTTAAAAAAAAAAAAAAAAAAGCAAACTGGCTTGTGAATACCTTCCTAGGTGCTAAGCTGAGTTATAAATCTTTAGAAAGACATGAGTCAAAACTGTAAAAAAAATTCTGTATGAAAGATAACTTACAGATGAAGATGTTGTACGTACTGTGATCATGGACACACTTCCAAAACCAAGATGTCCTAAAGTGGGATGATTAACGCACACCACTGCTGTATTTATGGTGACTGCACAGCCACTTTGCCAGAAAGCTGAACTGTAGAAATTACTTTGCCAGTATTTCAGGTACAGGGAGTGGTAACAAATCTGCTCTGTTACTGAGGAATCCTGTATTTTGCCTGCTCATTTTTCAATTAAGAAATTTTAGGGAAATGCCTGCCTTTGCCAGAAATGTCAAAATTTACCCTATATCCATGATGAATAATAGAAGAAAAACAGTCAAGAGCTAGTGAAATTGCCTCAGACACAATCAAAATAAATTGTCTATTATTAAGCTCTTTTGTATAAAATTCATCTAATAAAACTGACAATTCTGCCATAAGCTCAGCGCGGTTCCATTCCAGTTAATGCCTGACTGGCATTTCACAGCATCACATGAATTACAAAGAGAAAAGGATGGGGAAGCAGGTACCTGACAAAGCATAAACCTATCTATTAGGGAAGAAACTGTTTTCCTGGCAGTGTCAGGAGAAAGCTCTTCCTTCTGCTACAGCTTTGTGTTCCAGCCTGCACCAATGACCTTGATTCCCAGCCTAAAGACATGAGCATAGTGAGATCTCTTTCAACATTGCCTGAAATATGGAGCTAGATGTTCAGCCAAGAACAACTGGAAGGCCTCCAACCACTCACCCCAGATGTGTCTGGCATTTTTTTAAGTAAGGAGGCTGAACCTGACTTGCAGAAGGGAAAACACACGGGCAGTGTTTGTTCCGATTCCAGGAAGGTTTGTGAGATCGTGTCCTGAGTGTTGCCAAAATGCTGTGTACCAAAGCGGGTATCGGCCAGTAATTTTTCATATTGGTGTGAGATGAGTAGCATTGGTCAGATGTACCCTATGACTCTCCTTTCCACAGAAACAAATACTTATGCAGTGTGAGTAAATTCTCCAAAGGCAAAAACGAGATTAGTGGAAGAGCTGAGCAGGGGATCACAGTCTTTGTCTACCTGTACCACATCTACGCTTGTCATGAAAGTTCAAGTCCCAATGTTTTAGAAATGCTTCTACTATTTCTTTCAATTCTAAGTTGGGCTGATCCAACGTGGCCACTGGGATGACAGAAATTTCTGTGGACGATGGAGCTCCCACTCACAGCAGGGAAGTGACTGAGGCTTTGTCAATCCAAATCTTTGATAAAAGACCTCAAAGGGTGGAAATACCTCACCTCCTTGGTGACCTGTCCAAAGGCTGCAGAAACATTTGGGGAGAGACCTTTTCCTAAAAGCCACCCCGAACCTCCCAAGGTACAATTTACAGCTATTGCCCCTTGTACTGTCTGGTACCACTCAGTTCTCCTCTGACCTCTTCGTAATTGTCCTCCAAGTAGCCGTAGCTGCTAGTAAATCAATCCTTCAGCCCTCTCTTCATCTGACTTACCCAGCTCAAATCCCACCACCTCTCCTTATAGTTCCTGTGATCCAGGCATGATCATCCTGGTCACCCTCCACTGAATTCTCCAGTTTTTTCAGCATCTCAGGATCTTCCTGGGCAGCTGGGAAGAAGCCACGGAAGATACATTATAGAGCAATGAATTAGAGAGGTCTTGTCAAACTACTGAGAAATTATGGCCCTGTTCACCTGGGAGACTTGACCCAAGTGCCCTTCAACTCTGAGCAGGAGGCTGAATCCATGGCCTACCTTGTGGCCTTGATCTCTTCTCACACAAGAACCCTCTGCACTGGACATAATTAATGCTTAGGGCCTTATTTATAGGAACGGATTTGCTATTTCTCTGAAACAAAATATATAGGAGGTCTATGGTCCCTTTCAGAAACCATCTGATATTGTTCAATCAAGGCAAAACAGCAGTGCTTGTGTTAAGCTGGCTGGACATTTTCACACAGCACTTCTGGACATTTGGATGCTTTACAAAGGTCATACTGCTTCCACTAATCTTCCTTTGTTGATTAGAATGGGGCCTATTCTGGTTCATTTATTACAATGTGTATTTTTTAAAGCTGAATTGTTTATTATGCACCAGATTTTAATTTGCTTAGTAGTTTCCTGGGATCCTGAGTTATGTTATTTGTCGGGAAAAGGTCTTTGTAAAAATATATCTACTGGGCCCAATGGATTCCCTGATGTAACACTTCATGCTGATATGAACAGATTACAAAATAATCAGCCAAGGTTAAACCAGAGCATTATGAGATTATGAGGGTTTCCTCACAGTAACTGAAATAGGAAGCAATTTCTTACGGAGAAGCTGCAGACAGCTGTGGATGGCAGAAAAGCGGGTCTTCAGTGTACACATGAATCCTCCCTACATATCAACCCTGCATTGCTAGATGGTGCAAAATCACCCTGCCATTCTCTGCTGGGGCTGGGACAACTTCACATCCCAGAGTCTTCAACTGCTGTATGACAAAAGCAATGTTTTATCTCTCTAGATGATCTCAATGTCTACACCAAAGCTGGGCAGAGAAGTCCTTCTAACAAGCAGCTAACATTACCCCAGCAGGCCAGGAATTTTATGGTCTCTTACCTTGAAAAGAACATCCTAGAGAGGGGATACAGTCCTGAACAATTTCTGAGGACAGGATGGAAATGGGAAAGAGGCAGAGAAGAGATTAGTCTTCAACTTCTTGTTGGGCAGAGTCTCTGGGACTGAGTGAAGGTTTTGCACAGAGATTGTGTTATATGATTGTGCTGTTGAGGCACTTAAAAGATTGCTATTGACTTCCAGAGCTCACCAAAAAGTTTCCGAATGCGCTGAGGGACCAATATAAGCAATGGTATCTAAAAAAAATGTTCCCTGCAAGCTTGCCACAAATCTAATCACATTTTTAGTTTTTTTTTTTAACAAAACCCCCCTCAACAGAGCACTAGCAATGTCAAAAAAGAGAACTGTCATGGCCATGAGCACTTTGCACACATGAAGTCTTCCCTGCGAGGGTCTTCAGGATCTTTACTGTCCTCAGAGGCAGCCCTGTACACTCAGCACGTCAGACTCCGCTTCTCTAAAGCCTGCTTTCACTGCCATTCCTTTCTCCCCTAACTTTTCTTAGCTTCTTGTACAAATATTTATCTATCTTTTTTCTTTCTACTCTCTTTCACCCTCTCTTTTCCTCTATTGGTGGAAAACTCAATGATACTTTTTTAATTAGATGAAAAAAAAGGTGCTGCAAATATGTTCATTTCAAGCATGGCTTTGACTGCTCTGGGTGGGTTCCAGAGGGCATCTTTGCAGATGGTACATTGTGTAAAACCAACACGTCAGCACGTAGTGACTTTAGTTACATAAAAGAAGTTATATCTGATGTGTCTTGCCCTTGTGTGGGGGGTAATTGGTGATTGTACCCATGACTATCTTGAGCATTTGCTTTCTGCATCAGGGAGCACTGGGTGGTTTCCAGGACATGTAGTGTGGACTGGCTTACTTCCACACTGCTCATGTTCCAGGCTATTGGAGCGACAGATTAAATCCCAGCTGCACATCAGCAGGAGCACACTGTGGTGCCCTAGCTACCCCAGAAGCCTGTGAATCTCCACCACAGGTGTTCTTCCATATCCATTCTCTTCCCAGTTCATCAGTGTCATGTGCACTTTGTGAACATGCTCGTGCTCTGCTTAGCCTTGAACTCACATTGCAGATAAGCTCCTGATCGCTGCCAGCAGCACCACAGCTTCCACTGCAGAGGATCGCTCTTGGGAAATCCCCCAAACGTCTTGCGAGGACCTCACTCTTTGTCTCAGAAGTGAGGGTGTCAGGACAATAGGTTGTTACCTGTCCTTCCTCCCTTCAAGCACCTACAAGAAAAGGCTGAGGACAATAATCCTGTTGCTGAAACCGCTGCCTTCTGGAAGAATTAAATCATCCTCCATTAGATCAACCAATGTTGGCTGTAAAACTCTAGGAAGCCTGCCATCCTGGGAGCCATCCAGGAGACTGTGTACACACTTCTTCGCGGGCATCTCCCCTTTTTGGATGCATTGCCATGGCAAAAAGTGGCCGTTACCCCAATGAAGTCTGGCCCCTCCTGACTCACACAGATCAGTCAGGAAACCGCTCAGCATAGATACAGGACTTTCTGTGGCATCAGATGACACTGGGATGGGGCCACTCTGTGGGCTGATATCTTCCAGACTGGACAAGAGAAAGGGAAGCTGGAGGCTCCTATTATTCCCTTATCCCTTTATTTTCCCATGTTTGTTCCTCTCCAAACCCCCTTGATTCCTCCTTTTCCCCACCTCCCCTAAATATGCCATAGTAAGTCCTGTGAATCCTCAAGTGCTCTTCCCCTGTGTCCTACGATGTGTCTCATACCCCCGGCCAGTAACCCCCCCTCAGTCTGTAAGGCAATCCAGAGACAGCGTGCCATTTTTTGTCCCAGTTTGTCCCAGCTTTCCTGGCATGCACCAGGGATCACATACACACATGGACAGCATTAAGTTATGTGATAAAAGGCTTTTCTGCACACTCACAAGGAAGGAGCACAGAGGTGCAATGGCAGGTGGGGGAACCAGAATAACACCCCTGAGGGCCTTTATCTCTTACAATAAGCACAACGTCAACTGACTTTCGGGGATGGTGAGACTGAACCCAAAACAACTGCAGTCAAACATGCTGGCCTAGGAGAATCTGCATTGCCCACTATCACAGTGAAGAGTTTACCAACTATTACAGGAGGAGGTATGGCAGCTTAGGGGCTGTTTCTCACACAAGTTGGGAGAAACAGCCCATTTTTCATTCTGGAATTGGCCTACTATTGTCAGTAAGAGATCGTTTCACCCACAGCTTGGGTGAATGCAGAGCACAATGTGTTTCAATTGCCTGTTTGGGAGCACATTGCTCCTATCTTTCAGATTTCCCGCTTAAGCAACTGCTTTTGTTACATCTTCATCAGTATATTCAATAATAAGCTAAATGTGATTGGAAATTGTGGCTGGACGTTTTTATTCCAGGCAGCATCTCAGAATCCCTTTACATTCGGCTCCCTCTTGTGCTTATTTCATCCTCCTGCTGACTTCTCTCTTCCCATGTTTTTCCACAACCTTTTGTTAGCAGGATGCTATTGCATCAAGCCATCTAATCCATGGTGCTCAGGTGGAACTTAAATTAAACGAAATGTGCTTGCCCATCTCTAGCAGAAATATCACTCCTTAGAGGAATAAATTGTGAGCTAAATGAAAGCAGACAGAGCAGCTTCCAGGAAGAGTTGGCATCAAACCGTGAATCTGATAATTGGGTTCTGAAAAAGGAACGGCTATCAGGGGAGGCCCAGCATCTGCCTGAGAGCAATTATTACCAGACCACAAGTGGGTAGGATGGAGATACTCCCCTCCCTACTTCCCTCCTGCTTTCCTACTGTGGCACTGTGCAATGCAGAACCTGTGATAAAGAGGACAGCGTGGGGGTGAGAGAGAAGTGCAGAAGTCGGGAGAGACAGACCACTCCAAGAAGGACTGAGAATCGAAGCGAAGGGGAGGACATGTGATATCTCTGTGAGAGGCTGCATGGCACAAGTCAGTCCAGACTTGCAAGCTCCGTCCAATTTCCTTCCAAGCTCCTAGTAAAAGCGGTTCGGCGGGAGCAACAGGCAGGAGGACTGTCCTGATATGTAAGCCTTTAAGATGAGATGAATCCACTCTACTGACTAGAGTCACTAAATCTCATTGAGTAGAAAGGAGTTTAAAGGGGCTAGCTCAGATGTAGCTGTTTATATTTTGCCAGATTAATCTCATTCTTAGTGGCCCAGAGCCTTTTAACTTGTAGACTAAATACAGTTTTCAGGGACACTATTACAACATTATGTGGTTTCACCAGTGCTCCTTAGAGCAGAATTTGGTCTCCTAAACCAATGAGTAAGTTTTGTTCTTGTCTCTTTTTGATGCTGGGAATGCTTAATGAAGCATATTCTATTTGTTTGGTTCCCTGATGAGTAATTATAAGAACATTTTTAAGCACACTGTTTCTATAGGCTGCTGCAGACACGTCTAGTCACCTTTTAAAACACACACTTCTGTGAAAATTGAGCAGCTGGGTAGATTTTTACATGTTTGCTGTACCTGTTGTTGGAGCCAGTCTCTGACACGGATGAAATAACATTGGGATATTATTTAGTTCAGCAACAAGCATACACAAAAGCTTAAGAAATTACTCAGAACGGTAACTTAGATTCTGTATTAAAATGGAAAGTTTATGAAGAATTATGCCAGTTAAAGCTGGTATAAAGCACCTGCTAACATGACTCAGGTCACACCAAGTCACAGAAGCTGGTTCTGTTCTTCTTAGGATACTGTTAGGCATGAAGTGACAGAAAGAAATTGGACATTTGTGTTTGTAGCATTGACTCAGCATTGTGACTGTGGCTGCTCTCCGTGGATGACTGGGGTCCTCCAAAACTCCACCTTATCCTGCCTGCCACACACAGCCTCTCCCAAATCCTCGGTGCAGGTGTCCCAAGGTCTCCTTTCTCCTCTCCATACCAGGTAAGGGTGCTCTCCAGCCCACACAAAGGGCAGTGTAGGAAGCTCTTGTTCACCTTCCCAGTGTGACCCAAGGTTTGGTGAGATGAGCTTCACTGCAGGTGTGGGTTCACACTATGAGTAGCAAAGAGCTGTACTTTGCTGTGATGGGAGTGAACAAGAGCACCACAAAGTGTCACCGTACAGGTTTGAGGGTGACTCACTAGAAAAGGAAAGACTTGTTAGTGTCTGCGTTACCGATGGAAAAGTAAAACATCTTAACTTCTGCATCAGACAGATGGAGACAGTCCAGTGTGGTGTTTCATCCTGACCAGTGAGTGATATAAATCCTAATTTTCCTTTGAAGCTTTTAAAGGTAGCTGATGGGTAAAGAATCACTTCTTTTGTTCCAAAGGCAGAAGAACAGCCCCAAACTGGCACTTAGCCCTCACTCAAAAAGACCAGGGTTAGATGACTCACATATCTTGCAATTAGACATTACATCTTGTGAGCTCAAAGCCCGGAAAGCACTGTTATGGCAGGCATGCCATGACAGAGTGGAGGCACCTCTGCAGGAAATCAGCCGTAATGCAACGTATCTGCCGGCACACACACCTCTGGGCATGATCACACATGACAGCAGCAAGAATTTGCATAGAGTTTATTGCTGTTGCTATAGCCCAGATTAAATACTTGAACACATGAGGTTGTACAAGGTATGAAATGTAATCACCTACAAAGTCCAAAGGAAACCAACACAGCAGCAACCATGACTGCCTGTAAGGCAAGGTTTACATTATTTCATATGTTTATCAGGGAACTGAAATTGTCTGAAAAAAGGCAGGGAACCAAATTTGCGAATCATAGATTTCTAGGCCTTCAGTGATGGTCTCTCTACTCAAAGCTGAAGCTGAAGAACTGTACACAGAGTAAAAACAGTGAGAGACAACAAGAGAGAAGGGAGGCAGGGAGATTTATTTTCTCATCCTCTCTGAGACACTTTCAAGACTCTGTGTGGACAAGCAGCAGGAGGAGATCACTCTGCAAGAGGATCCAACCTCATACTAGTTATGGTATGGGAGAACATGCACTTTGAAGGGTCTTTGATTGCGCTAGCATGCCTACCCTTTTGCACTTCCTTCAGGATTTCTGTGCTCTACAGCCATTGCCATACTCTGCCGCTAGACTATTCATTTTAAGGTAAGAGTTATCTTGCCCTGACCCTCTGCTTGCTTTTATTTCAGGCTCCAGTTAGGGCTGCAATCACAATACTCTTCTAAACTTGAAGGGGCATTGCAGAAGCCAAGATTCCTCAGTCAGTGGTACTTGCCCTGTCTTGCACTTGTGCCTGACGCTGTTCCCATCACAGTGATACGGTGTTGGCCATTAATGACGTATCGTCTGTCCCGCCTGCCTTGGCATTGAGTGGGCACAAGAAGGAAGAAGAAAATGCACCTGTGGCTTTGCAGATTGCTTGCAGGTGCGCCTGTCCTAAACGTGGTGCTCCCCAGGCTAATGCACTTTCCCTTAGCATCCTCCCTCATACCTGCACAAACACAATGGGTACGAATCCATACAGACACCCTGCCCTAAACACACATAAAGATTCCCATGCATTCCTGTACTTAAACGCCACACTTGCACATTTGCCTATGTACTGAGACAGTCACAAACCTGAGTCCAGCTGGAATATACCGGTATATGTTCATATGGCCCTGCTCACGGGAGTAACCTTCAGCTTCTACACTTAAGTGCTACAATATCCTTTGTGTGACCACCGCTTTTGCGGAAATCCATGGAGCCAAGACATAACCACATTGCTGTCTGCTCTTTTCACAGTTTCCTTGTTGTGACCCAGGAAAGAAATGGACCCTCACTTCTCAGGTATCGCAAGCAGAGCCTGGTATCAGGCTGGTGCCATTTTCTAGCACATAATGCTTTTGGCAAACCCAGGTGAGGAATCTTGTTCATGGTAGATGGGCTCCTGAAGAGCCCTGGAAAAACCCTTGGACTGAAGAAGAGATATTTTCTGAGAGACACAGGAAATTCTCAGCCCTTTGATGATACCAGTCAATCACCACAGTGGTCATCAAACAGACAATGTAAGTGTGAAGACTTAAGTGCTCGGCTTTTTTTTATGGCATCCAAACACCATCCATCCAGCACATTCCCACCTCTTTTTTCTGCAGGCATCCCCAGCTGCTAGCTGGCATGTTGTGCACCCCCAGGGATTGCAAGTCATTAAAGTCATTTTAGAAGTGGGACGTGACACCTTTGTTGGGCAAAAGAGTCATTTGCCACCATCTTTCCCTTTTAAATGGCATCCATAAAGCCACACAGACAGGAGAGTCTGGTAAGACACAGATTTGGAGCCACCTACCAGAAGTGGTTAGAAAAGTAGAGGGGACATTTAGCTATAGAATACAGGTTTACGAAGTACACGCACCACATTGTATGTGTTCAGCCCTGGTGCATCAAAGCCAGGAGACAAACCCTTGCGATCGAATGGGTAAAAGTTAAAGAGCTGCCCGTTTTGGGTCTCCAGTGAGATGGAGGCAGAGCCCAGGTGCAGAACACATGGGAACTCCTTGTCAAAAACGACTTGGAAAACACGATCCTCCAGGTGGTGGAGCTTGATTGTCCGGTACTTTTCAGGAATCAGCTCTTCCACGTGAGGCCCAAACTGCTGCATGACCAGCACCCCACCAGGTCCAACTTTGATCTCATAGAAAGTCAGGTTGGAATAGGTATAGTAGCCAACATAAGGGCCTGGACTTGGAGCAGGTATCAAGCTTTTCTCTGCCTCTCTGAACGCCGTCTCCATGGCAGGAATAAGATACTCATATGTCTGAGTCACAATATCTCCACCCTGAGGCCTGGGCCCCGCCATCAGCACAATGAAGCTCAGGCGGAGCTCGGGGATAAGAGAGAAGGTAGCTGAATAACCGTCGAGGTCTCCGTCTTTCCTAATGACATCATATCCCAATTGCTCGTTAATCTCCCAGGGTGTGCCGGTCTTGTTAGCAAAGTATTCAGTGGAGCACTTAAACAGAGGGGTCAGCATCGTCTTCACTGTGTCAGGCTCTAGGAGACGACGGTGGTAGGTGCCTAAGAAGACCATTGCCAGCTTGGCAAGGTCGGCAGCTGTGGAGTACATCTGGCCAGAAGGCCTGTACCAGCCGAGGTCATAGAGAGGGGCTGGCTGCAAACCCACGGCCATCTGGGAGCGGATGGGTGGCGTGATGTCGAAGCCAGTGTCCTCCATGCCCAAGCGGTCCAGGATGTTCTCCGAGATCCAGCGCTGGTATTGCCCCTCAGCTGCATGGTCGGCTAGCACGTGTGCCATCAGTGAGAAGGCCAAATTGCTGTAGTGGCATCTGAAAAGGAAGAGGAATATGTCTGGATCAGCCTTACCTCAGTGATACGGCGTGGGCATGACTATGCAAAAACAGTGGCTAGGTCTCTCTTCTCTGGGGAAAAAATCTCATTTTATCAGATGACATGCTAAAGAGAGAGGAGAGATGAAGGAGGGACAGAGAAAAACTGAATGTTGTGCCTTGATTTGTTGTTAAGTCAAGAAAGAGAAATCTCTTACGGGAACATCAGCAGAGCTATTTAACTGCTATGTACAGAAAGAGAGCTGGAGATGGAAAACCAAAAAAAAAAAAAAACTTTATGCAAAAGCCTATATATTTGCATATTCTGACTTAGTGTTTATAATTGTTCACCAAAGAATATCTCCATTCTTTTTAAAAGCTGAGTTGAGAGTTACAGGTGCTTACCTTAAAGGTCTCAAAATCCCAGGTAAAAGCCTCTTTGGAGATTTAACATGGTATAATCACTTAAGCACCTAAGCTACCTTAAGACAGTAAAAGCACTTAAAAAGCGCTTAAAAGTCTACAAAGCAGCAGTGTTGAGTCATTAAAGACACCTGAGTGCTTCAGTCTTCAATATCCATAAAGTGATTCAAGTCTTTATACTTGAATGAAGTTTAATGACATGAAGACATGAATGGGCAACCTTTTTTCGAACACATTTTCAAAATTCACGATGTTTCAACCTTGCTCGTTTTATTTTTTTTTTAATTGTGTGAAGCCACACATCTCACTGAGGCCTATTTAGATCATAAATTTGGTACCACATCAACAATTTCCAACCCAGCTGAATAAAAGCATGATGAGCATATATATTTCTACCCCAAGAATAAATACATTCTGGATCTAAAATTTTATATCTGAAATGGAGCTGAATTTCAACATACCCAGAAAAATATGTTAAAATTTCTGTATCAATGAATGGAAATTTCCTTTACAAAAAT